>NW_007246020.1:75223-127728 GCF_000164805.1 Carlito syrichta
GGAAGGGGAGGAGAAGGGAGGAGGGGGGAGGAAGTAGAGAGAGAAACAGAGAAAAGGGGTGGGGAAAAGGGGAGAGAGAAGGGGGGAGGTAGAGATATATAGAGAGAGTGAGAGAAGGGGAGAGGGGAGAGAGAAGAGAGGAAGAAGGGGAGATGGAGATGGAGATACAGAGAAAGAGACAAACACAGAGACAGAAGGAGGGAGGAGTAGGGAGAAGGGGAGGAGGAGGGAGAGGGAGAGAGAGATTTTGTTCTAAGGAGTTGGATTGTGGAGACCAATAAGTCCCATATTTGTGAGGCAGGCTGGAAATTCAGGTGAGAGTTGATGTTGTCGTCTTGAGTTCAAATTCCATGGGACAGCAGGTTGGGCACTCAAGCAGTGTTTCTAGGTTGTGGTCTGGAGGCAGAATCCCCTCTCCTTTCAGAAGCCTCAGTCTGTGCTCTCAAGATCTGATTGGATGAGGACCCCCATGTGAGGGAGGGTCATTGGCTTTACTTGAAGTCTGCTTCTTAGACATTAATCACATGTACCAAATTCCTTCATGGCAACATCTAGGCTGGGGGTTGTCAAAAATCTGGACACCAGGGCCTGGTCAAGTCGACCTGCGAAATGAACCGTCCCAATCCCCACTAAACATAACCTCCCCCAACCTTGCAAGTCGCGTTTACCTCCCTGAAAAGGAAGAGGGTGGTGTGGCAGTTTGGGTGGATACAGGCCCTCAGTGCCCACCCTGTCCCAAGGTGACAGGCATGGCCCAACTGGCTCTCAGTCAGGCCTCCTGGAAGCACCGATGACGATGGACTCACCAGCATTCCACTCAGATCGGTCCTAATCTGCACAAACAGCTCCCCTAGAGACAGCGAATCACCAGGAACCGCATTCAAACAACTGGTTGTTTTTTCTGAGGCCTCAGGAACATAAACCAAACAGAAGAAATGGCTCCTGGATCCTGCCACTGTCATTTTATTTCTTCCTGGACAGGATCTAGGGGTTCTCACACAAAGGAAGACACAGAGGAGGCTGGGCTGCGAGTTTCTTGAGACACATGTGAGGACTCAAGAGAACAGGAGAAAGGAAGTCAGAAGGGTGTGGGGTCCCTGCCGAAGGCCCTGGGAGCTTTGTGGACAAGGCCCAGTGCCAAGTTCTGGAGGGATATTCCTGGTCACCTGCCCTTCTCAAGACATGAAACAGGGAAATGCGATGAAAGAATCAAGGCCACCTCATCCTGGCTTTGCTGAGCTTGGTCTCTCTGCCCTTCATTTTCCAACAGGAAAATGAGCTTTTGAAGAGCTTTGGAAGCTCTTCAACATCTCCAAGAAGTTTATGTACCAAGCCCCACACCCTCTTCTCTCTGCCGTGTTCTCTCCTCACCTGCACCCCCAACTACACATAGGACAGGGGACCCATGCAAACCTGGAATTTAGGTACAAGAAATTGTGTATTTCTTCTTACATGCTTAAAGTTCAGTCACCTTCCAAATACTCTCCATTCGATGCAATACACCCATCGAGATGCTTTTTCCACTGTTCGAAGAAAAGTTTCTGAACTCGTCAGTTTGGATGCTTCTTAGTGCTTCTGCCATTTTTTGTTTCACTTCTTTCACATCGGCAAAACATTTCCCTTTGAGGACTTTTTTCATCCGTGGAAGCAAAAAAAGTCACATGAAGAGGGAGCAGCCAAATAAGGAGGGTGGGGTCATGCTAGTTTTGGGCAAAAACTGCTGAACACTCAGTGCAGTGTGGGTAGGTGCGCTCGAAAATCACCCTTCATGAAATGGACAAATGTATTGAGAGAATTTCCAAAAAAATTCACTGAAGCTGAGTGCAGCCTCTTACAACAACGCTAGCTGGTACACAGAAGCCAGTGGGTTCCTAGAACATTTACCTAGCAGGGAAGCCTGTACTACAAGGGGCCTGCCCTCCAAAAGAAAACCTCTGGTTTGTTTTTTGGGTTCCTCCTTGTACACACTCGTGGGAAGCCGGGCTGGCCATGGATGCCAGAGGCCAGGAACCCTGCTCCATGCTTGTAGGATGGGCCCTGAGAAGTAACTTCTGCCAGCCAGTGCCTTTCACTGACCTCAAGTCAATCGGCCTGTTCTGGGTTCACATGTTCACTCTAACCATGACTCTTTCAAACCAGGTGTCCACACCAAAGCCCCACGGGGCAGCTTTGGGCTGCATGGATGGCCCAGGCGAGTGGCTCAGGCCTCTGGGAGTGATGAACACACATGTAGTCCATTCCACGGCCCCAGGCTACTCAGCCCACCTTGGGGATTGCCAGACAGCTAGCTAGGTTCACCCACTCTGTGAACCAGCATCATCCCCAGGGATTCCTGCCCAACACTAAGTCCAAGTATGCAACAGCCAGGCAGACAGTGAGAGCGGCTGCTTCCAAGAGACCAATCCAGGCTTTTGTTTTGTGCTCCAGTGGGATAAATGAATGAAAAATAAAATCGCAGGTGCTCAGCAAAGGGCTGCTTCTTGGGCAAGAAAGCCCGGTTATTGGAGTCGATGAGCCAGTGGTTACATTTTAATTAGTTTGATAAATAATTATGCCTCTGAGACACCCAATCTGCCTTCCAGGCTCTCTTCCCTACCACCGATAGATTAATCTTATTTAACCACATTTTACTTATTACACAAACCCATGTTCTGTGTTTCAAATACCAAGGTTGCAGAGGTCTTGTTTTTTGTTTTTTGGTTTTTTCCTACAGTATCTATAAACACATCCACCTCCACTGACTGGCAAAATTCCTGCACCGTAAGTCAGCCTGGCAGGTTCCACTGGGGAGGATATGCACGAGTGCTCCTTGCCCATCCTCTCCGAATGTAAATCCTGGCCACGCTCTTCCCCTGTGAAAGCCCGGCCTTGCGTTTTCTCCCCAGAGCGAGACATATATGGCTCTCAGGTGCAGGGCCATCTTTTTATCCAAAGCACCAGGAAGCCTCAAGCTGCATTCCCAGCTCAAGGGCATCAGGCGGGAGCTGGCGACTGCAGAGTCGAAAGCGCTCAGCTGCTCTGATGGGCATCTCCAGGACTGCAGACATCCTGAGGTACTGACAGGTGGCTGCTGAGGAAACTGCCATTTGACCTATATGTTTGCTTTGATAAATGTACCAATAGGGATGTGTTGCCCCTAAATTTCAGTCTCTGGGACAAGAAAGAGTCCTTGTGTTCCCAGAGATATTGATACCCTGTGGCACTCCTCATTTCCTCAGCTTTGCAAGACAGACCAGAACTATTCTTGAAGTCTGAGATCTAACTCACTTAGAACTTGCACAGAAAAATCCAAACAAAAACCCCAGAAGGGCAGCCTTGGGCCTGACTCGCCCAAGCTGCAGCATGGGTCTCTCATGTTGCGGGCGCCAGGCCATCCTTCTCTGCCATTATATACGGGTCCAGTCCCACCATGGCAGGCATGTCTGAGAGCCGGGGTTTGGTTTAAAAAATGGTTTGTCCTAAAGGGAGCTGTATGAGCTTCAGCAAGCAGATTCATCAGTTTAAATTGTCTGCGGAGTGCAAAATGAGCACTTCCTCCTAAGTCATGCTATGACATGTTCTAGTTAGAAAGGGAGCTTTCCCGCACTCCAGATGCCAGGTGATAAGAATTACTGATGCATTGCTTTCAAAGCAGTTGGTTTTATGGCTTGGCAGAGATGGCTCTCAGATTCTGCTGGGCTTAATTTGCATACCGAATGACAGCCTAGGAAAGCCGACCCGAAGGCCTCAGACACCGTCAGTCTCTTCCTCTCTGCTGCCAGTTATAGGTCATTTTAAACTAACATCTGGTGAGTGTATTTTTAAACCACATCTGTAGCTTTAATTAGGGATCTCCTGGGAATGTCAGGGGAGGAACAAGAGAGACATCCCCAGGGGAAGATTAAAACATTGGCACTTCCACAGATGCAAAGCTCCAAAGCTGCCTTGGCCCAATTTTATAGTACTGTATGACCAACTGTGGGAGCCAAGCCTTTTGCACAAGAGGATCTTAATATTAGCTACATGCCGGGATACGCAGAAATTCGGATTCTGTACCTAAAAGAACTTATTACCTCCATAAAGAAGCTTTTGTGCCCCAAGACCCACTAGGGTTTCCCCTGATGCTGCCACAGAAACCGAAACTGTCCCTGAAACGCTGCCAAGGAAGGGAGGTCACCTTAGGACTCTCCTACCAAGAGTATTTGTGATAACTAGTCAAAGCCTCCTCTGTTCTGCTGGGAGGCTGGTTTTTTCCCCCTTTCTTTTCCAGAAGGACAATTCTTGAATGATACCTCATTCAGCAAGACAGATTCTACTTTCCACACAGACCAATAAGATTTCATATTCTTCTTACACACGTTAATTCCTTTCAGTGATGTTTGAGATTTAAAATACCATTTTAAAATTTTGTAAATTCTCAGGGATATATATATTTAAAACCCAAATAAAAATGGCTCTTCCTCCCCTCTGCACTTGCCCAGCTAAATAACATGCTTTGCTTATATCAGGCCACAGCCCGCTGGTGAGCAGAGAGACCTGGGATCTAAAGAGAGATGCCCATGCTGTTTGGATGTTTCCGTCTCCACCTCTTTCCTTGATAAATGTAAGTAATAAAAAAAAAATTCTTCCATTTCACTGGAATGCCCATTAAAATGTAAACACAGAGAGAGGTTTTTGAGTAGGCTACAAAAATGCTTTATTCAAGAGACTGCAGAAGGCAAAGCAAATCTAAAGTTGATGTTTAAACCTAGTACGTAGTATGTAAATAGGCCGGGCCTTGTGTTCCCCAGAGGTCCACGGAAAGTCTACGTATCTATTTGAAAATTTGCAATACGGTGTCAGGGTGCCGTCAAGACCCTTGCAAAAATGCAGGGTCAGTCTTTTCCTTTTACAAGTAGCCTCCCTGGATCAAATACAAAGATTCCCATACTTGTGGCTACACATGGCAGGAGCCTATGACAGTTCTCATGACAAAACACAGGACCTCTGCCAGGACATCTCCCGATGCAAAGGGATTTCAGAGCCGAAAGAATAGCATGTTCTGTCTGTACCCTTTTCCACAAGTAACCTTCTGTGAACATGCACCCACACCATCATCACTATTTGGCATGAAGTCCAGTGTCACATCCGACTCCTCTGAGGGTCTCTTCCTCATTGGCAGGTACAACAAGTAGGTTCAACTCATGCCAATTTCTACAGCTTGCTGGTAACTACCTGGAGCCCATGCTCATCAGGTAAGCTCATCATCACCTGTTAGTGTCATCTTCAACCCAGTTGCCATCCCTGTCTGAGAACTGCAGAGAAGGGGGCCATCATCACGCCTACCGGTGACTAGGTTTAAGGAGGATGGCATTGCTCCTGCTTTTGGGGATGGGTGTGGGAAGAAATGGTGGAGAAATGCAAGGGAATAGAGCATCAAGGCCTTCATACTTGCCCCCTCTCCTGAAGTCTCCCTGTTCCACTAAATCTCCGTGAGCTCACAGTCCTTGAAAGGGTGGCCATGAGTCAAACACAGAACCAGCCTTCCCTGCACCTCTTGGCAGGTGAGTTCTTGCTCTATGCAACCATGGGAGTTTGCAAGCCTGCTAATGGGTACTGTGTGTTTGTGCATGTGTGTGTGTGTATGTGTGTATGTGCATGTGTGTATCTGCAAACTTGTGCGCATTCCTATAATCTGTGGGTATATTCTTTATTTTTACTGCTTGCTTTGCTCAGACTGCAGACAGTGCTAAGATCATCAACAGCCTCCTAAATTATAGATTGGCTCACCAAGTACACTGTGTCACTCATTAGCTAGATCATCGTGCAGCTCCACACAACAATAAATTAAGTACCACAATAGCTTTGGGAAAATTAGGTGAATAATTCTCACATTAAACTAAAAAGTTCCGGATGCCTCTGGTTTCTTCTGGACTGTTCCTAAGACAATACAGTTCCCTGAATAGACAACAGACAGGACTCTAAATTCCAAGGGTGCAATTCTTCAGAGCGAGTTAGGTGTGGTTTACATTAAAAATAGAACAGGCTCCCGCAAACAGACTTGTATTTATATAGAATGTTGCGACAACTGTCATTTTACATTAGTCAGAGAAATCCCACAGGACTGGTGTAAGTATTAAATGTGGCAATTTTTTTTGTTTACCGACAAAACATAATAAAAAGAACACAGCCTCCTAGATGACATTCTGGGTGATTTTTTTTTTCCTCTTTCCCTGAAGTCATTCATAAAATAAACATGTGTTCCCAGTCCTTGCTGGCCTTTTTCATGAGAGTCTCCTGACGATGAACTAGGAATGACGGACAGAGCGGAGCCCCCCAGAGACTCCAACCCGGCAGCCTCCATAGCAGGCCTGGCCGCCCTCTTACTGCATTTCCATTTGCTGTCCAAACAGCAACCACCAAGCACCGTCCCAGAGTCTTTCTGGAGCAGCGTAATAAAGATGGAGTTACAGGGTTTGGTGAGGAACATTTGTACTGGAGGGAAAGTCAGACTTTCTGTGCTATTGGGTGGAAGAGAAGCATCTAAGTCCTGAATCCCAAATAGCCTGTGATGTGCTTCTCCTTGCCAAAATATGGGAATCTCAGAAGAGCACCATGGCATCGCCCAAACAAGATAAAGAAGGAAGGTCAGGGACAAAGACATTACTCAAATAGAGTCAGCAGCCTTCCGTGGCCACTCTCCTCTCATCCCAATCCATTGTGGGTGAGAAGATCAGAGAAGCAGAAGACCAAGAATCTGCTGACTCTATCATGAGGTCACTTCTGGTCTTGCCGAGTACACAGCTCTGACTGCGGTCAGCTCTCCAGGGCATGCCAAGGGCAGAGATTCTCAAAATATGACCTAGGGATTCCACACCAACCTCATCATCATGCTAAGACGTGATGTGCCTAGAACACATAGCGGTGTTTTCCAGAGACCACTGGACGTGATGGTGACATGGCTCTAGTGGCGCACAGAACGCACAATGCTTGCATACTCTTGTGTTCTAAAATTGCCTCAGTTTTAATTCAAATACAGTGAATATCGATAGGTGTAACACACATAGTCAAAAGCTGCTTGATCCTCATTCATTTTTAAGCATATAAAGGGGTACTAAGATCTGTCTGAGGCTGCTGTTGCCTTGGAGGTACCATGCTGAACCGACAATGGCCTCACCTGCTCCTCTGAAACTCACTGGTGTGGAGGCCGTCACTGGTGTGGAGGCCCTCACTGAGTTTTAACTCTAACCCCATGAGCCAAATATGACTCCAGATTCACAAAGCCCTGTGATGTGGCCTCAGTCTGACTTTTACAGCTGATTATTGGTAGGACAAAGAGACCACTCCACCTCTTCCCCCAATGTCTGGTGGGATACACCAGTTCCTGCTGGCCAGCCTTTTCTGTCATAGCCAGTCCCTGCATTAAAGAGAGAGAAGAAACACAGAAAACCATCTTGGCATTTAGTACTTTTCTTTTCCTCTTATAACTTAGCAGGCCAATTAGAACAAATAAATACAACTGAATGATTGCTTGCTATTTTCTGGGATCTATTCACTTGCCCTGGGTAATATCTTTATTTAGACTTCAGGTATATGTGACTAGAGTCATCACAGACTTGCAATGAATGATCTGATTCAATGAGGCAAAACGCCCCGGCCCTGTTGGGGTTCACTCATGGCTTACACAAGGTACTACTGGTTCCTCACCTCTGGTCTCAACTCACACCTGGGGCCAGAAGGATCCTCAGAAGAGAGTTCATGTTCTATCTCTCAGCCAAGGTAGTGGACGCTAAAGGAGACTTGTCATGCCTCCTCCTGCCAGCATGGTCAAGGCAAGAGAGCACCAGGTCTGAGTCCTATTACTACTAGCCCTGTGGCTGTGGGCTTACCACTTGGTGTCTTGGATCCTTGATCACTGTAAAACGGGGCTTCCTTTGTGAGTTACTATGAGGAAGAGAGGATGTCTCATGTGTAGAGACCCAGCTCTGTGTCTGGCAGACAGCTGGTGCCCAGTACATGCAAAGTTCTCTCCTTCCCTTTCTGGCAGTAATGACCACCTGTCCATATCTGCTGCCTATCTAGAAGCCAAGAGAGAAAGTGTGGAGGAGGAAGGGAACAGAGGGCTGGGACATCCCAACGGCAGCCTGGGAATCCATTTGTGACAACTATTTCCTCTGAGCCTGAGTCTGGAGGGGGCTGTGAGAGAGAGACACTTCCTACTGCATATCCTAGTGTAGTATGTGTATTTTTTACCAGGCATATGTGTATTTTCATAATAATAAAACAGAAAAACCCACCTTCGTGTTGGGATAATCATCACTAAATGGGAATTTATCTCATTGCCTATGAAAAGTGTAATTTTTGCAAGCCTTGGAATAATAGCAACCCAGTAGCAATGATTTTGGGGTTACACGTAGAAGAGAGAGACATCGCTTCTGTAACCAAACAGTCTCTCTCCCCATTTGAATGCCATCATACGTGTGCAGGGTATTTATTGGAAGTCACTTTTCCTGGATAATCAGTGGTCAGCTTTCAGGGGGAATGAACCACTAAGTCCCTTCAGCTATCAGGTCTGTGATTCTAGAGAAATTGGCCATGGGAGAAACATAAAAAAGAGTTATCCAACTCAGAAAACTACAACCTAAGAGACTCTTTTGTTCCAACTATTTTGGTCAAAGGTGAGACAATTTGGCATCACAAAGCAGCCACATTTTAAAAGAGCAATCTTAGACTCTCTTAGTTCTAAGTTTGGTTTAGAATTTTTGTAATTTCTTTCCACTAATGAAAAAGATCTTAAATGGAGGGAAATAATGATTAAGTATGAACACAACTGCAATGCCCCAATTGTTAAAAATATTAAATTTAATTATTTAGAAAACATTTAGTCACAGTTTATGTTCATCTTGGGAAGGAGATTTTATAACCCCAACATAATTAGAAATTACATTAAGTTATTAATTTAGAGCTCAGGATTTTTTTTCAAGCTAGTACTTCAACTTCTTTGACTTAACACTTCTATGACCTAGAGTAAAGAGAAGATAATCGCACTCCCTGGATTTTTAAGGGCAGATTTAGGAAGGATGAAGTTGCATTAAGTGGAGTTAAGTATTTTGATTTTATCTCTCATGCAGCTTTTGGAGCACAAGGTCATAAGGAAAAAGTCACCAAGCACAAGAGGAATCAATCTTCCATAAGTGAGAACCAGGAAAAGCAAAAGAGCTAAGAATCTGCAAAGATTTAAATACTGAAATTACCAAAAACATAATTTAAAATTAGTTCATTCAACTCTTTAAAGAAAGAAAAGGAGGGAATAAAAGTATAATGAGGGAACAAGAAAATCTCAAAACCAACTAGTTAAGTTTGGGGGAGGAAAGGGAAATAGAACTTCTTAAAATAAAAAAATGCAATAATTACATTTTAAAACTCAATGTAAAGAAAATATTAGTCAAAGAGAGAATTGGTGAATTAAAATATAAATACAATGATATTACTAAGAAAGTTAGCACAGAGAGAAAATATTGAAAAACATGAATTAGAGGTACAGCAGAATACAGTGTGAATTATCTGAATTCAGAGGCAATAACTGAGCTTGTCTGAGAAGTTTCAGAACTTTTGAAAGACAGCCAGTCATCAAATTCAAGAGGCCTTGTGAATCACAGGCAGAAAAGGCAAAAACAAGTTTCTAGTACATGATAGTGAAAATGCAGAACACAAAATTAGAGAGACCATTTCAACAGCAGACATGACAATTAGAGCAACAACTGATTTTTCAACTGTAACAAGTCCCAAGATACACTGGGCTAATACGTGTAAGTGCTGAGTGAGAAAAACAAACAAAACTGTTAACCTAAAATTGTATATCCAGCAAAACAATCTTTCAAGAATGAGGATGAAGTGAAGATATTTTCAGCAACAAGACAAAATTTGAGAGCATTCGCTTCCAACAACACTCCATGAAAGAAGCTTCTCAAGAATATACTTCACAGAGGGAAAACAAATTATCCCCAGAAGGAAGGTCTGAAATGTAAGAATAAATATGATAAAGAAAATGGCAAATGGAAAGAAAAAGTAAACAGTTCCTCCTTCCATGTATTGACAGTACTCCTTTTTGCCTAATCAAGGACTTTCCTTCAGCAGTTCTCCCATCTGTCTCCTAATATTATCAAGATTCTACTCTCTCCTAGATCATTTCCACTTGCATGCAGACATGCTGCTATTTCTTCCATCTTAAAAAAGTGTCTTCTCCCCGTGTATCCAACACTACCACCTTATTCCTTTGCTTTTATTTGCTGTTATCCCTGCAAACAGACATCCTTACTTTTGATCTGCCATTTCTTTCCTCCTGGTCTCTTTTAAGCTTAATCCAATTAGATTTTTGCCCTCACCTGTCCACCAAAGCTACTCTTGTCAACAACCTCCTTGTTGCTGAATCAACACCCAGTTCTCAGTGCTCCTTGAATGTGACTACGAGGCACCATTTCATCCCCTCCTCCTTCATACGTTTTTGTTCACCTGGTTGTCAGAATGTTCTTCCTCTTTCACTACCACTTCTTGATTCCTATATTATCCTCCTTGTATCAACCATTCTTCCTCATCCCACAACACAACAGTGAGAGGAAGCCTCTTAAACCTATAAATCAGATACTGTTCTTTTATGCTCAAACTTTCCAGTGGTCTCCATAGCATCCAAGGCAGAAGCCAATGCCCTTACAATAAGTAAGCTCTAAGGGCCTCTGACACCTGGTTCTCCTCTTGCTCTGTGGCACTCATGTCCTTGCTCACTCTGCCCCAGTCTCACTGGACTCCTTGCTGTCTTTAAACATGCATAGCATACTCCACCCTAAGACTGCACTGGCTGACCCTCCACCTCGATATCCTCATCCAGGTAGACATGGTTGCCTTTCTTTCTCCCTCCAGCCTTCATTCGAATATCACCATCTCACTGAACCCAGCTCTGAGCATCACATAGAAAACTTCAATTTGCACTCCCAGCCTCCCTGTCCTGTTCTACCCTTTTCTCATCGTAATCACCCCTTTTCTAACATTTCATATAATGTACTCACAGATTATGTTTATTGTTCAGAATTGATCACCCCCAGCCAGAATGTGAACTCCATGAGGTTGGGGGACCGTTATCTGTTCTGTTCATTGTGTATCCCAAGTGCCAAGAACAGGGCCTGGCACAGGGCATTCAATAAATAATGTAAATAATATTAACTGTGTAAAATGATAATTAAAATGTCTACTTTGTGGGATATTCAAAAAAATCAAGATACATCAACATCTTCACAGCAAGAGCATATTAGTTGGGTGAGGAGAGCCTGAATGGGGATTGGTCTTGGTTACACTTCATGGAGTGAGAGGATGGTCAAACTATTGATTAACCTTAGACTCTGTTAAAGTAAACATCCATGTTCGAATTTCTATGGTAACCATTAGCAAACAGAAATAAAGGTTACAATTTCTAAGCCACAGAAATTTTTAAAATGGAAAAGGAGGAAACACACAGTTCAGTCAACTGAAGACATAGCAAGAAAGGAAAAAGAGTCATACACACAAAAAACAGAACAAATGGAAAGTACTAAATGGCAAAAATGAATTCAAGCAGACCAATAATTACAGCCAAATAGATTCAATTCTTGAAACAGAAACAGAGATTACCAGCCTGGATTAAAAAAAAAAAAAAAATCTTGCTATAGGCTATTTAAACCTGGCACAGAGAAAACATAAGAAAATTAAATGTTTAAAGTAAAAGGGTGGAAAGAGATACACCAAATACTAATCAAAAGAAAGTAGAAAAAATAGACTTCAAGGTCAAAAGCATTACTAGAGATAAAGAGGATCACTAAATTGATGAAACATTCAATTCAAGAGGAAGCTACAACTCTAAACTTGTATACACCCAATAATATAGCCTTAAAATTCTTAAAGTGGCATATAACAGAAACTCAAGGAGAAATTGACAGGTCCATCAACACAGTGGAAAATTTTAATATATGTGTCTTAGAATTTGGTAGATCAAATAAGAAAAAAAGAGAAAAATATAAAATATTTGAATAATAAACTTTGCCAAATGTACAGGACATTGCAATAAACTACATATACTCTTTTCATGCACACAAGGAACACATTCCAGACCATAAATCAAGTTGCAACAAATCTGAAAGAAACCATAGCTCCCAAAGCACAACATCTAATCACAGAGCAATGAGGACAGAAACTTATCATGAATGTGACATTCCTTCACTCAACAGGGATTTATGGAGGATCTACTAAGTACTAGGCAGTGTTATATGAACTAAGACTCAGCCGTAACTAAAAGAAAGATAATCATCCAGGCTTTCTATGTTCTAGTGGGATGGTTTTAGTGTCATTAAAAGGTGAGAAAAACAAACAATTTGAAAATAGAATAGAATAATCCTGGCTGGTAGGTAAGAAACAATGAGGAAGTGAAATTTTTAAACCAGGTGGTTGGGATTGTCTTCCTGAGAAGATAAACTTGGAGCAAAAACTTGAAAGTCAGGGGGAGAAAAACCATATGAGTATCCAGAGGAAAACTTTTCTAGAGATAATATAACAGAAATCTTCCTCCTCCCATATATTTGGAAACTTTAAACCAGCGGTCCTCAACGTTTTTGCATCAGTGACTGGTTTCATGGAAGACAATTTTTCCATGGACCAGGGCAGGGATAAGGGGATGGTTTCAGGAAGATTCAAGTGTATAATATTTATTGTGCACTTTATTTCTATTATTATTACATTGTAATATATAAAGAAATAATTATACAACTCACCATTAAAAAAAAAAAAGAGGCACGGACAGAAGTGATAAATAAAATAATAGGCAGGCCACGCATGGACTAAAAAAAGTGTCGAATTCTGACTAAAAGCCTGCCCCCAGATGCACTGTACAATTGAGGTACATCAACTCACTTGCCACTCACGGACAGGGTTTTGATATGAGTCTGCAAGCAATTGATTTATTATGGTCTCTGTGCAGCCAAACCTCACTGCTTATGTTAATCTGTATTTGCAACCGCTCCCTAGTGCTAGCATTACCACCTCAGCTTCACCTCAGATTGTCAGACATTAGATTCTCACAAGGAGCATGCAACCTAGATCCCTCGCACGCACGGTTCACAATAGGGCTCATGTTCCCATCAGAATCTAAAGCTGCTGTTGATCTGACAGAAGGTGGAGCTCAGACAGTAAAGCCTCCTGCTGTGTGGCCCAGTTCCTAACAAGCCACAGACTGGTACTGGTACGTGGCCCAAGGATTGGTGACCCCTGTTTTATTTCTTTTACTTTTCTTTCTTTCTTTTTTTTAATTGGAATCTCACTCTTGTCACCCAGGCAGGAGTGCAGTGGCACGCTCACAGTCACCACAGCCTCCACCTGCTGGGCTTAGGGACCCCTGTTTTAAAGACTCCAAACAAGTCACAAATCTTACAGAATAAATGAAATTAGAAAATATATTGAACTAAGTGACAGCAGAAATGCAAATGATCAAAACATGTGGATGACTCAAATAGTACTTTTTAGATTTTTGGCGTGTTTTATTTATTTGTTTGTTTTTGGTTTTTTTTTTTTTAGTTGGAGTCTCACTCCATCGCTCAGGCTGGAGTGCAGTAGCATACTCATGGCCACCCCAGTGTCGACCTGCTGGGCTCAGGCGATCCTCTTGCCTCAGCCATCCAAGAAGCCAGAACTACAGGCACGCACTACCATGCCCGGCTAATTTTTTTATCTAGTGTAGAGATGAGCTTTCACCAAGTTGCCCAGGCTGGTCTCAAACCCTCCCAAAGTGCTGGGATTACAGGCTCGAGCCAGTGCGCCCAGCCTGTTTGTTTTTTTTTTAAAGAGATGAGGTCTCACTATATTGCCCAGTTTGAAGTGCATTGTCTGTTTACAGACATAATCTCACTACTGATGAGTACAGGAGTTTTGATCTGGTCTGTTTCTGACCTGGATAGGTTCATTCCTTCTTAGGCAACCTGGTGGTGCCTGCTCCTGGGAGGTGACCATACGGATGTCAAACTCAGTGTGACACCCGATTGGCAGAGCACACTATAGCCCAGAACTCCTGGGCTCAAATGATACTTCTGCCTCAGTCTGCCATGTATCTGGGACTATAGATACATGCCACTGCACACATCAAAATAGTACTGTGAGGAGAAAAATAATATATTTTAAGGGTTATTTTTTTTTAAAGAAGGGGTGAAAAATGAGCTGAGTGATAAAAAATAAAGGAGTACACACAAAGGGGAAAATTGAGTCAACACAAAGAGAAAGAAGGAAGGAAGAAGGGAGGGAGGGAAGGAAAGAAGGAGGGGAGAAAGGAAGAAAGGAAGACAAGAGCTGAAACTCATGACATAGAAAACAAGCTGACAAGAGAGAGGATCAATGGAGTCAAAAGCTGATTCTTTGGAAAGTCTGATATCAACAAACCTCTGGAAATTCTTATCAAGGGAATAAGAGAGATGCCAAATAAACAATATTAGGAAGAAAACAGACACGTAAGTCCAGATGAAACAGAGATTTAAAAGAGAATGTTATAAACACCTTTATGCCAACTTGTTTGAAAACAGGTGAAACGGACAAATTACTAGAAAAATGCAAACAACGAAGCATGACTCAAAAAGAAATAGAAAGTGGCCTGAGTATGTTACATCCCCACCAGCACTGTCTGAACATTCTGGTTGGGATGATGGGATGGAATGGCAATTGTCACAGACGTCTTGCTGCAGGGGCAAACAACTGTCCATAGGTGGACATCTGTTTTTATAAATAAAGTTTTATTAGAACACAACCACATTCATCCATTTATATACCATTGATGGTTAACTTCTATGGAGGAAGCAGAGTCAAGTGGCTGCAAGAGAGCTCACATGGCCAGTAAGTCTAAAATAATTACTATCTATTCATTTAATAACAAATTAGCCAGATTCTGCTTTACAGAAAGATAATAAACAGCTCAGGACAAATAACAGGCCATTGAAAGCCACATGTGGAAGCCAGGGAGGCTGCAGTTGCTGGTCCAGTAAAGCCCAGGAACAAGCCCCAGATCTAACAGACCAAGCAGCTAAAACACAAAGCAGGTTAGACAGGCAACCAGTGCAGGGTTGTTATGCCACAGTCAGGGAACAGGCTGGGAAAATTGGTAACCCTGACACATGGGATGGAGACATCTGTGCAAATACCCACAAAGGGTGTGACTTCCCAAGGCTCTTTCTCCAAGACTCCTTGCCAAGACTCCTTGGAGGACTCTTCCAAGCCAGCAGAAGTGCCCACCCTTTCATTACTAGAACCAACACAAGTGCAGCAGTCTCTCCCCTACAAGGTAATTGGTGCCTCAACTCAGAATATGTTTCTACTTTCCCTATTAAATATTGGGCCTATAACTAAAGTTATAGCAGCATAACCCAGTGGGGAACATGCTGGGCCTGATGAGGAAGGAACAGGACTATACCCCAGAGGAGCCGCAAGTCCCAGCCGACATGTGCTGCTGGGAAGGAGGAAGGACATGGTGGGACAGGCTTTGTGGGTAAAACTGGATAGAGAAGAGCATTCTCTTGAGCATTCTCACCATGGCGAGGGCCCCTGGAGATGGTGTGAACTCTGCTGGATGACAACGAGAGAAGTTGAAATGCCAGAAATGCCCCAGCAGATGGCAGAAGAAGGGATTAAAGGCCCAGGAATCTGGGCATGCTAGGATGGATCTACCATGCATGGCCAGAACACCTGCCGATGAGTATGTTCCATGGGAAAGACCAGAGCGCACACTGTTTTCCAAGGTCATAAGGAACATGCAGCAAGGGGCCCAGCATCACTAAAGAGTTCAGCGGTAGCTCTCCTTTGTAGGACAGACAGGAGAGGCTGATGGAGAACTCAGCTTGCTGATAGCAATGGGATGATAGGACCCCAAAGCACAGAGAATAATGGCCCAGAAGTCAGGGCTCACAGTTATTGAAATGGGCAGCAGGGTCAGAGTGGAAGCTAAAGACCTGCCGAGAGTTATAGAGATGGTCTTTAGAACATGGGGCAAGATAGATGGACAGCTGACAAGTTTGTACAGTGGAAGAGATCAAGGTTAGATGCCTGGGAGGCTGAAAGCAGTCACCCCAATAAAAATTCACAATCCCTTGCCCAATGTATGGACCCAAGTCAGTTTTTAGATCTGGAACTCACTGGAAGAAGAGATGGCCAGATGCCAAGAGAAAGAACCCTGTAATTCTACAGAAAGGATATATGAGATGGTTCTCCCATTCCTTCACCAAAGGGCTCACTGTCCTTAATTTGGGTACTGTGTACTGGGGAATACCCAAGTGTTTTGAGGACTGTTGGATAAAGAGTCCAAGTTGATTTGAGACTCAGAGACCCCAAGTGTCATCACAATCCCATTGTTGGAGCAAGAGCCTGATAGTAAGTGGAGTCCTGCCCAAAGTCCACTTGCAAAGGGTACACTGGGTCTGTGGGTCCCTCTGGTGAATATTTCCCCTGCTATCAAGTGGATAATTGGGATTAACCTACTTCACAATCAGCACAGCTCCACTTGGGTCCTTGGTCTGTACAAGGAACAAGTGGGGGAGGGCGTGTAGAAATGCCTGGTTACCCCTGTCACCATGCTGGTTAGAACAGCAAACAATATCACATCCCAGGGGCATAGTGGCAATGAGTGCCACCCTTAAGGATCTAAAGGAAGCAGGGGGTAGTCTTCATCACGTCTTCACTTAATTCACCAGTGTAGACTCTGCAGAAACCATATGGATCCTGAAGGACAACTATAGACTACTGCAAACTTAACAGAGTAGCAACCCTGATCAATCACACCCACCAGCCAGATGTCTTTCCTAGAGCAGATGATTACAACCTCAGATACATAGCGTATGGCCAACTGACTTGATGACTGGGATCCCTTCTATCTCAACCAGAAAAAGTTCTCATTCACACCGAACAGACAACAATGTTCATTTACAACAAACAACAAAAATCGAGCAAAGTAGAAATAGAGGAAAACTTCCTTAATCTGAAAAAGAATATATATTGAAACGTTATTGCAAGAGTTATAATTAAAGGTGAATCATTGCAAGTTTTCCTCCTGAGATCAGGAGAAGGTAAGAATGCCTACAATCACCATTTCTATCTGATATAGGGTTGAAGATCCTAGCCAGTGCAATAAAGCAAGAAAAAGAAATCAAAAGCATAAATATCAGAAAGGACAGAATAAAACTTCCATTATTTGCAGATGGCATGATTGTAAATGTAGAAAATGCACAGAAAACTTTAGGTAAGCTATTACACTGAATAAATAAATTTAGCAAGGGTGCTGAATACAGGGTCCACACTCAGAAATGAATTTTATTTCTCTATATCAGCAGCCATAGAATAGAAAACAAAAATTTTTAGCATACTGAAAAAGGATGTAGCATAGTATCTGAAACATTAACCCCTTGGGAATAAATTTAACAAAAGATGCACAAAACTTGACACTTTGTTTTAAGCTCATTGAGGGCAAGGACCTTATTTTGTCCATGGTTGAATCTTCCCAGGACTTGGAATAAAGCTGGTGCTCTTTAAGTATTTACTGAATGAATGACTATAGGCATGTTGATGTCCGGTATGTTTTTCCTACTTACAATCTAATACTCACCCTTCCTTCAGATCTCCACGTAAATGTCACTTCTTCCCTCACCCCTGCACCTTTCCTTTGAAGTGCCCACCACAATTGTACTTGAGCAATTAATCATGTAGCTGATGTTTAGTGTCTACCTTCCCCACTAGACCATGGACTCTATGAGGCCAGGAAAGGTACCTGGTTTAAGGAGGTTCCCCAAATATTCTTTGACTGGATGAATCCACATTACATGCAATTCAATAAGCTCTTTGAGACCCTTTGGCCACCTATTTCCACTCCTCCAACACACATGACTTTATGCTGCCTTTATATTTTCCCAGTTTCCCTACAGGTGCGCCTTCACGTGTCACCATTCATTCATTCAGTGAGTATATCCCAAGGTACCTGTGTGTCCCAGGTGCTGTGCTGGGCGCCAGGGATCCAGCAGTGAATAAGACATGGCATCTGAGAGATGGCCTTCACTGGCAGCAGAAAGAACCCTTGCCCAACCATAAGAGAGACCTTCTTGTCTGGTTGCAGAGGAGAAGGGTTCTTCCTTTTTTACAACATTCTATGTAATCCCCCAAGATAGCTGAAGAAAAACATTCCTCCTCTCCTATTTGTTACGTGCAGCAATCCTCTCCCATGGAATTCCAATTTGGTAGCTCTCTTGGCCGAGTGGTCAACTAAGGAAACCCCATTAATACAGTCAGAGCTCATTCTAGCTGTGATTCATTTAATACCAAAATGGAGGAGAAAAATCAATAATGCTTAGCTCTGGTCCCATTACATTTTTCTTTAACCCAGGTAAATGTCTCTCATAAATGTGCCCTCAAAATGGTTGTGAAACTCACTGGCCCTTAACCTGCACTCCTTTTAAGTTGCCCAGTGCTATGTTTTATTCATGGTATATCAGGCAACCACCCAGGAGAGCCTCCCAGCCAACCTGTCACTGACCAAGTGCCCCATCCCCCAGTGAAGTCTTTATGGGTTGATCCAACGCATGAAATTCAGAAATTCTCCAGGTGCCAGCCGGTAATGCATCATGCGTCCCTGTGTTGGGACAACTAGCAGTGAAGTGTGATTTCTGCCTTACTGGGGCCTGTTTGCTAAGCAGCAGTAAATCCCGAGCCAGGAATGGGGCCTCCCTGCCACTGTGTGGGCACACAGGGTTCTGATGTCAGCCTGGCCACCATCTTATTTCCCTTTTCTTTCAAGCATGGGAGCTCCACAAACCTGCATATTCCCCAGGGAAACCGTAGGGAAGGTACCTGAGCCTTGGGTCTGAGTGGTAAGAAGGGCCCTATGAGCAAAGCAATTACATCTCCCCATGATTTTAAAAGGATCCAGAAATGTGTCCTTGGTAGGGCAGGGACAGAGAAAATCAACAATATGTAGCTTTGATTGCATTCAGTTGTTTTAACCTACGCAAGTATCTCTTATAAATGCCCCCCCAAAGGGTGTGAAACTCACTGCCCTCTACCCTTGTTGGGTTGCCCAGTCAGGACACCTGCCATGTAGATGCCACCCAGCTCAACTGGACTTTGAACTTGAGGCAGTTCAACTGCTTTTGCCATCTTTTCTACCTCTCATGTTTGAAGGCACCAAGTAGAACTGAGAGGGAACCAAGGAAGAATCATTTCTAGGTCATTTTAAAACCCCTTTGAGCAGGGCATGGTGGCTCACACCTGTAATCCCAGCACTTTGGAAGGTAGAGGCGAGAGAATTGCCTGAGCCTAGGGGTTTGAGACCAGCCTGGGCAAGATCTCATCTCTGCAATAAATTAAAAAGGAAAAATCAGTCAAGTGTGGTGGCACCCACCTGTGGCTGCAGCTACTTGGAAGGCTGAAGCAGAGGGATTGCCTGAACCCAGCAGGTGGAGGCCATGGTGGCTGTGAGCCTGCCACTGTACTCCAGCCTAGGTGACAGGGTGAGACTGCAACTCAAAAAAAAAAAAAAAAACCTTTGATGGGTGTCCTACTTAGATAGCAATGTGAGCAAACCTTACTGCGACAGGCACTGTTCTGTGGGCAGTTCACATGTCAATTTACTGAACCCTCACGGCGACATTATCCTCATTCCCATTTTGTAGATGAGGACAGAGAGCTAAGAGGGATTTAGTAACTTCCTCAAGGCCACAGAGATTGATCTTATACTATTCAGCCCTTCAACAGACCTTGCTAACTGCTCACTGAAGCAGCTATAAGGTGCCTGACCCCAAGATAAGTGAGGGGGGACAGCAGAGTCAGGGCAGCTCTCACGGGGCCACACGACACCTTGGGAACCCACCCTTTCCACTCCCACAGGCCTGGGGTTGCCTATCCCAGTCCTGGGTCTTTCTGCCCTGTGCCCCTGGCAATGGAGCGCCTTCACCTCGCATAGGCTGGGTCTCCGGAAAAAGCTGTGCTCCCCATGGCAGGACACCTGGTCACATCTGGGAACAGGGGCCACGCCCTGGTTATTTGTGCCTCCAACACCTCCTTGCCCCCAGGGATGGGGCCAAACCTGCCACAAAGCTGAGGTCCCACACAGCTGCCAAGGGAACAATCTGGTGCCCTTTCCCTCTCCAGCTCTCCCACATGCTGCTTCACCCCAGTCGCACCCTTAAGTCTCAGCTCAAAAGCCGCCACCTCTGAGAATCGTCCCAATTCCCCCAGGAGACCTCAGAGCACCTTCTTGCCACCCCCTACCCCCAGCATGTTCATCCTTCTCTGCGTTGTTACCTCATCACAGGTTAGCAGTGTGTGCCTCCTCCCCAGACTGTGAGCTCCCTGAAAACAAGGGGTCAGACCTTTCCTTTCTGCACCTCCCAGTCTAGCAGAATGCCTGGCATATTAACATCTGAGACTAAAATGAATGAACAGAATTGTTTGGAATACCAGATGTAATAGTAAAGCCACCTAGGAAGGACTCTGTAAATGGTACAAGTAATAATAGCATAAGTAGCAATCATAGATACCATTTATGGAGTACTTACCATGTGTCAGACATTATGCTGAATGCGCCCTGTGTATTATCTCATTTAATCTTTAAAGTATCTGTACTAAGGTGAATGGTGTCCTTCCAAAACCCATGTTCACCCAGAACCTCAAGTGTGACCTTATTTGGATACAGGGTCCTTGTAGGCGTAATTAGTTAAGATGCAATCCTATCAGATTAAGGTGGGCATTAAATCCAATGACTGGTATCATTATAAGGAGGTCATGAGAAGACACAGGGAGGAGTAGATGACGTCAAGACAGAAACCCACATGAAGGACAGCAGATTGGATTGATGCGTCAACAAGCCTTGGAATACTACAGATTGCTGGCAGCCACCAGAAGCCGGGAGAGATAAGACAAAACCCCCCCTAGAGCCTTCAGAGAGAACATGCCCTGCTGACACCTTGATTTGGTATTTCTGGCTTCCAGAATAACTGTGAGATAATAATTTCTGTTGCTCTGGGCCACACAGTTTGTGGTCCTTTGTTAAGGCAGCCTCAGAAGGTAAAAACAGGGTCCTACAGAGCAGAATGCCCATATCAGACATTCGAGGCTCAGGGAAGTTTGGAGAGGTGTCCGTGTTGACTCAGCCGATAAGTGATTAGGCAGAGGCAAAGCCAGGCCTGGCTGCTTCCCAAGCCCCGCTCTGGGTCGTTGAACCAGTCTACATGTAGGAAAGAAGTGGAGAAGGCAACTCAACCTGCTCCCTGGTCTCTAGGTCTCGAACCCTTTGCATTGGAAAGAAAACGCCAAACCCAATTCTGCCTTCCTCACAAATGAGCCTGGGCCAAGCTCTACCCTTTATATCCAGACAATTTTCTTGAGCTGACAACAGAAATAACGTGTCTGCAGCTCCAAGCCCTGAACATCCCATCTCCGGCAGCACCAATTCCTAAGGTGCAGGGGCAGAGGCAACATGAACCCTGTGCCTGCACTGCTCTGAAGTCAACAGCTGCCAATTGCCTTCTAGGAGAAAGAGCCATGGAACTGAACCTTCACGCAAATTCTCATTCACTCTCTGTGTTCTCTGACACCGTCACTGACCCCCGAGTCAAAAGCCCCTCCCACATCCTCATTCCTGCTCTCTCTTCCTCTGCATCCCATCATTCTTCTTGTCAGTGTCTCAAGATCATGTCTGCCCTTCAGTCAGAGAGACCTGGGATGATTAAAACTTTGGAATTCTCTTTGGGACTTGGAAGGAGAGTCAGGTTTGTTGGTGTTCAGAGGCTGTGACTGCCAGATCTCAGAAGCACAGCAAAATACTTTTGGTCCATGGGGTGCACCTGTAGCTGAGCCCCATAAATGTAGACTTGGGAGTAGGGGAGTCATGTCCCAGAGGGGAAGATCAGGAACTGTCAGAAATGTGTAAGATGTGTCAATAGCACTTGGAACAAGTGATTGTGAAACCCAAGGCATGATTCCATTTGCCGGGTGGTGATTTAAAGGCACAGCTCTCTTTCTTTCTCACTGCTCCTTTTTGCTCTCCCATCACTGCCTATGTGCTCACTGGTTTTAGAATTGTTGGGAACCATTGCCCTCAAGACACCTGGGTTCCATGATGAAAAGAATAATGCCTGAAGCTGGGCTCGGTGGCTCAGCCTGTAATCCCACGCCTTTGGGAGGCTGAGGTGAGTGGATTGCCTGAGCCCACGGGTTTGAGACCCACCTGGGCAGCGAGATCTCATCTCTACAATAAATCAAAAAATCAGCAGGGCATTGTAGTGCATACTTTTAATTCTGGCTACTTGGAAGGCTGAGGCGGAAGGATCGCCGAAGCCCAGCAGGTCGAGGCTGCGGTGGCCGGGAGCGGCCACTGCACTCCATCTGGGTGACAGAGTGAGACTCCAACACACACACACACACACAAAAGAATAACACCTGGACTGGAAATGAGAGGTAAGGACCATGGACAGCTCCGTGGATACACTGCATGGATCAGCATGGCGTATGGGCTCTCTCCACCCACAAGTTCATGCCCAGGAGCATCCTAGATCCCAAGTGCTGAGATTCCCCCAGTGCAAGATCCCCCCAGATCCCTTCCCTGTCCAGCACGGGGCGCTGTGGTCTTTGACCTGGATAGTAAAGAGTGTGCCCACCCAGCACTGCTGTCCCCTCCAGAGCTGGCTGTGTTGGAAGGCTTTCATTCAGCTGAAGGATTCTGCCTCTGAGTACTTGAACAGCTGCCCTATGCATGGAGAGGCACAGAACCAGGGGCTCTGGATTGGAGAACAGTGCCAAGCGATAAAAGTAACTGGGGGCAGACTTCAAGTCAGTATGAGAACTTGCCAGTAACTCAAGTTGTCTAGCCTGGGAGTGGATTCTTCCCAAAGGAATGAGCTTCCTGCTCTTGCAAATAATCACCTCTTGGGAATATTGGGGTTGGGGTTAGCTGCCTGGCCTGCCCTGGGTGGGAGTTTACATTCCTGATGCAAAAATGCCTTCAGAACATGGAATCCTTGAATTAAGAGGCCCCTTTGTGCCTTGATAGTTCTCATGGGGCCCTCTGCCTTGCGTTTAACTGCTTACTGAGGATGATTGAAGGGCACAGTTAAGTCACCCACCTCCCCTACCTGTTTTCCTGCTTTTTCACAGGTACCATCTCCCCACACTCTTCTTTCCTAGTACATCAGGTTAAATTTAGAGAAAATTGTAAGGACGTCTAATGTTATTGAGCACAATTTGATAATATGCATCATATTTTTAAAATAAACCCATCCACATTCTGGCTTTCATATGGTGGAGTAAATAGATTACCTCCTTTTACTCTTGGAAATTATCCCCCAAATACTAAGGAGAGCAAGAAAAGTATAACTCTGGGTTTGATGTCCAGGAATTATCTCTAATCTCTTTTCACAGTGTCTGGAGAAGGGCTGACCAAGGCAATAAAGGTCTAACAGGGTTATAGGAAGATTGCTAACAAGGACATCTACAGCTGCAGGTCTTAGGCAAAGCCCAGAGAGTACACTTCATCAGCAAGAGAGCACATGCCCCGAGGCACAAAACCAATGAGCTGTGTTCAGAACAATGGAAACAGGATTCAGAGACTGGCAGCAGAGAACTGCCTGGATTCACAGGCTGGCCCAAAGAACTGGCCGTGGGAGCAGGTCAGAGAGGACATTGAATTGGCAGCATCCCTGCAGCTGCTGGTTTTTGTTGGCTGGGGAGGTCCACAAACAACTCACAGCTCTGTGTCTGAGAACCTTTGTGATTCAGGGAAAATTCTTGGTAGTCAGAAGTCTCACCCTGGGTCTCTCCCCTTAGGAAGTCCCTTCAAATAGCAGATCTCGGGTAGGGGCATAGGGGGAACCACTTAACTTAAAGACTAATAATAACAGGAAAGGAAATGGAATCCAATGAGTATAAAAATCCAAAAAAAAAAGGAACAAAATGGAAATAAATAAATGCAGAACACGCACCAGAGAAATGTCATGGAGCCATTTAAAATTGTTAGCCAAGCACTTCCATAAATTAAGAAAAAATGAAACAAATGCCTCTTTAAAACAAAAACTCAAAGCAGAGATACAAAAGCTCAGGAAAAGTACAAAATCGCATCAAAGGGGAATAAAACAGAAGTTGGCAGAGCTCAGGAAGGAAGTGGAAAAAACCATAATAAAGCCATCAAAGACGGGAAGACCATTTTGAAAGCAGCCCAAAGGAGAACAAACCCTAATGAAAGACAGTAAGGGACAGAGAGGACAGCACCAGGGAAGTGAGCAAAAGTACATAGAAACTGGGTTCTGGCTCTGGGCGAGACGGAATGAGCATACTGAATGAAGCTATAAAACCCAGACAGATGCTGGAGCAGCAATTAGAGGACTCTGAAAAGTACATAGCAGCAGGCAGACTGGAGAAGAAGACCAGAATTAGAAACATCACTGAAACAGCCAAAAAATTCCTATTTTTCCTTCCTTCTTGGGCCTGGACTCAAGGCATACTGAATTTGGGGATAAGACTACAGAAAGAGATCTCTAGGAGAAGCTCTCTGATTGTAGCCCAAGAAGCAAGAAAGGCAGCCTGCAAACACCCAAAGACAGTAGAGGAAATCTCCTATTTTATTTTTTCTTGCACTGCAGTCCCCAGTCAATCCTGGGTGGTGATGGCTATAACAGCAGGGCCTACAAATGACTAAAACCATGAGAGAAGAGAAACTCCATCACTAATAGAAAGATCTGTGGTCCCAAGAGAATGAGGCAAACCCCCATTGCTCTTTTTTCTCTCTCTGACCTACTGCTGTGGCCCCAGATATGGGCACAGTCATGGGATCTGCAGAATAGAGCAGGATAACTAAAACCCCAGCTTTATGGCCAGATATCTGTAAAAGAGAGACCCAAGGAGATGACAGAGAGGAAACATCTCGTAAAGTCGTTTGTCAACTCCTGAGTTCACCCTCAGGTGGCATATACATAGCTCTGATCCCAGTAGCATGTCAAAGGCTTTGATGTGTGATCTATGAGATAGACTACACTGAGTGGTGCACATGCAGGACAGCTCCTGAAAGGACAACAAAGGCGATGAAAACAGAACTAACGTTGAAATCACACTCCACACAAGGCTGGTTGAAACTTGCAGTCTGAACCCAACTGGGTTGATTCCCTACTGAAACAGAAATATCAACCCACTCCTTCAGATTTAATCAAGACCTAGAGTACCATAACATAATATTCAAAATGCACAGAATACAGTTTAAAATCAGCTGGTATAATAAGAAGTAGAAAAAAATCCCAACTTTCATAGAAATAGAAACATAGATGGTGGAACTATCTGGCAAAGACTTAAAAGCAGTTATTATAAAAATGTTCCAAGAAGTAAGGGTAAGCACTCTTAAAACAAATGGAAAGATGGAACGTTTCACTAAGTAAATAGAGAGTATAAAGAAGAACCAAACGGAAATTTTAGAACTGAAAATTACCATAACCCAAACAGAAAACTCACTGAGTGGGCTAAACAGCAAAACGAAGATGTCAGGGGAAAGTGAGTTTCAAGAGAAATTACCCGATCTGAACGAAAGGGAGAAAAAAGAGGGAAAAAAGTTGAACAGAGCCCCAGGGAACTGTGGGACAATACCAAAAGGTCTAATATTGTGATCTTGGAAAAGATGAAAAGGATTATGGCATAGAAAAAAATATTTGGGTAAATAAGAGTTGAAAAATTCCCAAATTTGGCAAAAGACATAAGCCTACAGATGTGAAAGCTTAGTGAACTCCAAACAGGATAAATCTAAGCAATCTGTAATCAGATACACCCGAATAAAACTGCTGAAGACTAAAGACAAATAAAAAATATCTTGATAGCAGCCAGAGAAAAATAACTTTTAGAGCAGAGGTCAGCAAATGATGGGCTATGGGTCAATCTGGCTCACTGCCTGTTTTGGCAAATAAAGTTTCATTAGAATATAACCACCCCTTTACATTTCATCTATGACTGTGTTGGTGATACAATGGCAGAGTCAAGTTGTTGTGATACAGACTGTATGGTCTTCAAAGCCAAAAGTATTTACTATCTGGCCCTTCACACAACAAAATTATTGACCTCCTTTATAGGGGAGTAGTGATTTGAATGGTTGCAGATTTTTCATCTGAAACCACAGAGGTCAGAAGAAGGAAATTACATTTTTCAAGTGATGAAAGAAAAAACTGTCAACCCAGGATTTAAGGTCCAGCAAAAATATCCCTCAGGAATGAAGGTGAAATAAAGAAAATATCACATAAAGAAAAACTAGATGCATTAGTTGCCAGCAGACTAACTCTAAAAATTGCTTTAAAGGGTTCTTTAGATGGAAGAAAAATTATATACCAGAAGTAAATTTGGAATATCAAGAAAGAAGAAAGAATATCAGAACTAATAAATATCTGGGTAAATATAATGGACTATTCTTCTCATGACTCCTTTAAAATACTTATGATGGTTGAAGGCAAAAATCGTAATACTCTCTTTTGGGGTTTTCAATGTATATACAATGTTTGCAAAATACAAGTGGTGCTGGAGTAAGGGATCTCTATGGTGGTAAGGTTTCTATATTCTTCTAGAAGTGGTAAGTATGGATTCTAAGTAGGTTGTAAAAAGTTAATAATGCATTAAAATCCATAGAGTGACTACTAAAAATCTATACAAAGAGATGTAGCCAAAGACACAATATATAAAACAGAATATTTGTTAAGAATGTTCAACTAACATACAAGAGGGCAGTAAAGTGAAAACAAAAAAACAACAGAAGAAACTGAGAGCAAATAAGAAAACACTTCGGGCAACCCCTTCGGGTCCCCTCCTACTGTGGGAGGTTTTCTGTCCTCTCTCAATAAATCCTGCTTTAAAAACAAACAATTCAATAATTATATTAAATATAAATTGTCTAATCACAACAATTAAAAGACAGAGATTGTCAGAATGAATAATGTAGAAACTTTAGCACTGTATAGATCCCTTTATTCCCCCACTCCTTGTATTTTAGTTGTTTTATACATCACATCTAATACATTGAAAACACAGTGCTAAAATTTTTGCTTTCAATTATCAAAAGTATTCAAGGACTCAAGAGAAGGATAATCTAAAACTGACTCAAATATATGTTGTTTATAAAAACCTCACTTCAAATATATTGAAATGAGTATGTTAAAAGTAAAAGGAAAGCTATAGCATGTAAACACTAAGAAAAATAAAGTTCAAGTGGCTGTATTAATATCAGACAAGGTGGACTACAGATCAAAGAAAATTACCAGGGATAAAAAGAGAACTTACATAATAATAAAAGGGCAAGTCATAACAATCCTAAGTGAGTATGTGCATAATAACAGGTTTCAACATATATGAAGCAAAAATTGAAAGAACCAGGGGGGGAGGGGGATGGGATTAACAGTAGCAAATATCTGTGAGGGGATGGGAAAACACCTCTTATCAACAGGGTGCCTGAATGAAACGTAATTGTACACCTAACCCTTAACTGTATCCCACAAAACCATAATAAAAAATACTGATTAATGAAAAATAAAAAAATGAAAAATAAATAAAAATAAAAAAATTGAAAGAACCAAAGGAAAAAATAAACAAATTCACAACTATGGTTGAAAACTTCAATACTTCTCTTCCAGTAATAGATAGAATGAGTAGACAGAAAGCCAAGGATGTAGAAAAACTCAATAACACTATCAACCAACTGAATCTAATTGATATTTAGAAAACACGCCCCCCCAACATCAGCAGAATACACATTATTTTCAAGTGTACATGGAATATCCACCAAGATCATATTTTGGGTCATAAAACAACCTCAAAAAATTAAAAGAATTAAAATTAATCAACCATATTCCCGGCCATAATGAAATAAATCTAGAAATAAATAACAGAAAGATAACAAGAAAATGTCCAAATATTTCAAGATTAAAAAGAAAACTCTCTAAATAGCCACAAGTCAAAGAGGAAGACTCTAGAGAAATTAGAAAATATTTTTAACTTACCAAACAGTGAAGCTATAACATATCAAAATCTGTGGGATGTAGCCAAAGCAGTGGTTAGAGGGAAATTTATATCATTAAATGTTTACTTTAGAGAAGAAGAAAGGTCTCAATAAATAATATAGCATCCTCCTTAAGAAACTAGAAAAAGAAGAGCAAACTAAGCCCAAAGCAAGCCAAAAGAAGAAGGTAGTAAATACAATAATGAATTGCAGATGGCACTGAAAACAGAAAAATGACAGAGAAAATCAATGAGAGCAAAAGCTGGTTTGCTGAAAAGATAAGCAATATTAATAAACCTTTAATAATAGTGACAAAGAAAGAAGACAAAAACTGCCAATATCAGAAATGAGAGAAGAGCTATTAGACCCCCACCAACATTAAAATTATAATAAGGGAAAACAACGCACAACTCTACATACATAAATTCAATAACTTAGATGAAATGAACCAGTTCTTGAAAACCACAAACTACCAAAACTTACCCAGATGAAAAAGATAACGAGATTAGTCCTATAACTGGTAAATAAATTAAATTCATAGTTTAAAACTTTCTGAACAAAAGAATGCTCTAGGCCTATACAGTTTCCCTGACAAATTTTACAAAACATTTAAAGAAGAAATCGCACTGATTCTACATAATCTCTTCCAGGAAATAGAAGAGGCAGGGACATTTCCCAACTTTTTTTATGAGACCATCATTAACTTGATACCAAAATCAAAGAAAGTACAACAAAAGAAAACTACAAACCAAAAACCTTCAGGAACATACATGCAAAAATCCTCAATAGGATATTAGGAAATCGAATTCAGCAACATATAAAATGAATAATATACTATGACCAAATGGAATTTATCTTGGGAATGCAAAGCAAGTTCAATATCCAGAAATCAATCATTGTAATCTACCATATTAACCATCTAAAGAGAAAATTAATACATGATTATATCAATTAGTAAAAGAGAAAGCATTTTTTTTGTTTTTACAAAATTCAACAGCTCTTCATTTTCTTTGAAGGCTCAGTGAGCTAGAAATAGAAGGAAACTTTCTCAACCTGATGAAAACCCTGGAAACTAGTATTATACTTAATGATGAAAGACTCAATGCTTTCCCTCAAATATCAGGAACAGAGCAAAAATGTCTATTCTCATAACTACTACTAAGTCTTGTAAGGAAATCCTAGCCAGTGAAATAAGACAAGATAAAGATATAAAGGTATGTAGATTGGAAAGGAAGAAGTAAAAATGTATATATATTCAGATAACATGATCACCTACATAAAAATTCCTGAGAAATTACAGAAAAAATAGCACTCCTAGAACTGAAGCGAGTTTAGCAAAAGGACACAAAAGATCAACATACAAAATGCAACTGCATTTTTATATACTAGCGATGAATTATTGGAAGCCATTTTTTAAAAATACCATCTATAATACCTCCAAAAACTGAAATACTTAGGTAAGAATCTAACAAAATATATACAGCATCTATATGATGAAAACTACAAAATAATAGTAAAAGAAAATTTAAAAGGCCTAAATAAAAGGTGATATATACAGTCATCTCTTGGCTTTTGCAGAGGCTTGGTTCCAGGAAACCCTGTAGATATAAAAATCCACAGACACACAGGTTCCTTATATAAAATGGTATATCATTTGCATATAACCTATGCATACCCTCTCATATTCTTTAAATCGCCTCTAGATTATTTACAATACTGAATACAATGTAAATGCTATGTAAATAGTTGTTATACTGTATTTTTTATTCATACTATTTTTATTACTACATTGTTATTCTTTTTCAAATATTTTTGATTTGCTGTTGGTTCAGTTTACTAGTGTCGAACCCACAAATACAGAAGGCTGACTGTACCACGGTCATTTACCGGAAGACTCAAGGAGGAAATATTGAAAGATTTCAAATTTCCCCAGAAGAATCTATAGATATAACCCATTGCCAATAAAAATTTCAGCAGGAATATTTTTGTAATCATAGGCATGCTGATTCAAAAATGTATATTGAAAGGCAATGGAACTAGAACAGCCAAAACAATTTTTTAAAATAAAACTAAGTTTGGGGAAACTAGATGTCCTAACTTTACTATATAAACCTACAGTAATCATGACAATGTGGTATTGGTAATGTGGTAGAAACACAGGTTAAGGGAGCAGAGTAGACTACCAGAAATAGATCTCACAAATGTAGACAACTGATCTTTGACAAAGGTGCAAAGGCAAATTCAATGGAGAAAGGATAGTTTGGCTTTTTTTTTTCAATAAGTGGTGTTAGAACAATAGAACATCTATATGAAAAAAATAAAGCCCTAAACTTCATGCGTTATACAAAAGTTAGCTAGCTCAAAGTCATACAATCGTTTAAGAAGAAAATAATTGTGACCTGGAATTAAGCAAAGATTTGCTAGACATAACACCCAAAACAGAATCAATAAAAGAAATATTTGATAAGTTGGATTTTATCAAAATTTAAAAGCTTTTATTCTATGAAAGACACTCTTCAGATAATGAAAAGAGAAGTTACAGACTGGTTAAAAATATGGGCAAATCACATATTTAACTCAACAGCAAGAAAACAAACAACCCAATTAAAAAAAGGTGAAAACTTGAATAGACACTTCACTTAAGAGGATATAGAAATGGAAAAGTTGCTCAACATCATTAACTATTAGAGAAATGCAAATTAAAACCATAATGAGACGCCGGTCTACATCTATTAAAATAGCCCCAAATAAAAAAACACACACACAACCAAAAACAATAAACATTTTTTGGCAGTTTGTTATAAAGTTAATCATCATTTATCATCTAATGCAACAATCCTACTCCTGGGTTTTCCCTTGGAGAAATGAAAACTGTTTATACAAAAAGTTATACAGAAACATTTATAGAATGTCTATTCATAATCACTCCAGACTTATTAATCCAATGAGTAGATAAACTGATATACTCACATGGTGGAATATTACTCAGGAAAAAAAAAAAAAAGGAATGAACTACTGATCAGTATAGCAACTTTGGTGAATTGCAAGAATGTTACATGAAATGAAAGAACTGGTCTCAAAAGTTCCCATATTATATAATTCCATTTATAAGACATTTTCAAAAACATAAAACTACGGTGTTAGAGAACAGACCAGTGGTACTCAGTTTCATGATGGTATAAGGATGAGACTACAATAAAAATACCAGCCAAGGTTTTGTGTTTTTTTGTTTTGTTTTGTTTTATATCAGTACTCTAATTCTACAGTTCATTAGAGAAATACAAGCAAAAGTATCCAAGGACATTCTGAAAAAGAGGATTAAAAAAGGTGGATTTCCTCTGTAAATCTGGAAATGCACTACAAAGCTATAATAATTAAAAGAGTGTGGCAGTAAAGTGTGAATAAACAGACAAATCATTGGAACAGAATAGACAGTCCAGACATAGATCCAAAAAACAATTAGAAATTTAGTATATAATAAAGATGGAATATGACTATCAGCAGAAAAAAGGTTGATTATTCAATAAATAGTTTGGGGACACTTAAGTAGCTATCTGGAAAAGAAAAATAAAGTTGTATATTGAGCCCTACCCCTTCTACCATAATACATTCTAAAGTATTCAAAAAATTAAATTAAGAAAAAAATGGAAACATTAAAGCACTGAATTTATTTTTGTAATGTTGGAATAAGAAAAGGCCTCTCTCACTATGCCATACACCTTAGAAGTCAGAAAAGAATTGACAGATACATTTGGCTCCTTATAAATATTTGCAATGTCTAGAAAAAAATGTTAAAAAACAAAATCATGTTAAACACTGAGAAATCATTTATAATATATATCATACAAAAAGGGCTAATTTCTGGTGATAAAGCCTCTCCTAACCAGTGAGATAAAAGACTAATAATCTAAGATTTTAAAGATTTGTAAATATCTGAATAGACAGTTCATAGAAAAAGAAATATGTTTAACTTCATTAATTAATAAGATAAATTCAAAGTAAAATATAATAACAATTTTAAATGTCAGAACTACAAAAAAAGTTGATAACACAAAGTTTTGACAAGGACTTAAGGAAATAGGTAATTTTACATAATGCTAGCTGGGATTCAGTATCTATGGAGGGGAACAGGTCAATACCCATGAAAAAAAAAGTCACAAGTTCTATAATCTAAACGCTACTCTTCTAGGACTCATTTGACATAAATAGTCACACAAGTATGAAATGACATATGAATATATACATAGCTGCAAAATATTATTAAAATATTGTTTGTAATAACAATAGAATGGAAACAACTATTCATGAACAGAATGCTCATTAAATTAAATATTGTGCATTCATTTCATGTCATACCAAGCTCCCATCTCAAGGCCTTTTTTTAAAAAAATAGAGGTGGGATATACATAACATATCATTTTTCCAGTTTAACCATTTTCAAGTCAGTCTTCAGTGGCATTAAGGACGTTCACGGTGCTGTGCACCACTCTCCATTCCCAGAATTTTCTCGTTGTCCCAAGCACAAACTCTGCTTTATGAGGCGATAACTCTTCATCATCATATCCCCTGCCCCACAGCCATGGGAACCTCTGTTCTAATCCCCGTCTTGATGAAAGTGCTATGCTCAGACACGTCATAGATGTAGGGTCAAATGACACATTGTGTGTGTCCTATGGTGTCTGGCTTCTTTCGCTTAGTGTAGTGTTTTCAAGGTCCATCCCCATTATACATGCTCTCAAGGCCTTTCAATTGCTGTTGTCATTGGAAAGCATCTCCCCAGATTTCCTCAGGGCTCCTGACAACTTTGGCTCTTCACCCTCCTGTCAACATGGTAAGACCTGACCACACGATTTAAAATTGTGCCCATTCTCTATGCCTTTTCTCTGCTTTTATTTTTCCCAGTGTCTCTCTCAACCATCTGACATGCCACATATGAGAGGGGATCCAAAATGATGGAATTTATTTAGTAAAAATTGTATATTTATTCTTACATGTTTAAACTTCAGTCACCTTCCAAGTACTCTCCATTTGATGCAACACACCTATTGATAGGCTTTTACCACTGCTCAAAAACAGTTTTTGAGCTTGTCAATTTTGATGTCTTCTAGTGCTTCTGCTGATATTTGCCTGTTCCACATCAGCAAAACGTTTCCCTTGGAGGACGTTTTTCATCCGGGGAAACAAAAAAAAGTCACTCAGGGTGAGACCAGGTAAATCGGGAGGGTGAGGCATGGGGGTCGTGCCACCTTTGGTCCAAAACTACCGAACACTCAATGCATGTGGGCAAGTGCGCTTGCAAACCACCCCTTGTGAAATGGGCAAATGCCTTGAAAGAATCTCCAGAAAAATTCACTGAAGCCGAACACAGCCTCTCACAGCAACACTAGCTGGTACACAGCTGCTGACAGGTTACTACAGCACTCACCTAGTGGAGGAAGCCTGTACTACAAGGGGCCTGCCCTCCAAAAGAGAATTTTGTGGTTTTTTGGGTCCCCCCCTCCGTATTCTAGCTCTTAATATCTGCAGTGATAAGATTTGCAATTCCACTTGGACGTGCAGTAAACTGGGAGGAATTGGGGGTCTTTCTCTGTTGTCTCGTTAGAGCCTCTGCTGTGCTCCTTCTCCCACCTCCAACCAGAATCTGTCCCATCATGAGAGTCTCTCCTCTCCAGGGGAGCCTATCTCAGGCTCTGGGCTTCTTCTCCCCTCTCTAGAATGTGTGTCAATATTTCCAGCACCTGGAGCCATAGGTTAGTCACTGCTCAATTATACTTGTCAGATGAATAAAACAATGTAACTATTCAACAAAAGGATAGGACAGTACAATGGATTGCCATGCGGCCGGTAAAATGTACTGATTTGGATGACATAAATCATGTCTACACTATAGTTGTGGTTACAAATGACATATAGAGTATAGCCCTATTTCATAAAAATATACATGTGTGTATGTATACACAGGATTTGGGAGGGGGGGCTTTTACTGTCTATACAGTTTTGTATTGTTTGCATTTACAATAGATTATTTTTGATATCAAAATAAACATATTTCCCTTTTTTCTCATTCAAACCCGAATTGTTGAAGCCACATACTTTAACAAGGAAGAGAGCACTCTAGTCACCATCTCAGCCACTAGACAGAATGCAGGATAAAAAACCCAAGTAATAATGATGGTGGTTATAAAAGTCAACATTCACTGAGTGCTTAAATTCTGCCAGGCACTGCTGCATGTAAATAAATGCTTTACATGCGCTAACTCACATAATGCTCCCAGCAGCACCCGGAGGAAGACAGTGGTACTGTCCCCTGACACAGATGAGGAAGCTGAGACACACAGAAGTTTCAGAGTGTGTTCGGGGTCACCCTACCCTCCCACAGCCCCTGGTACCCTTCCCTTCCAGTCCTCACCACACCACACGGTCATCACTTAGTAATGAGCATACATGGCTTGGGAGACTGACCCAGCTGCGGGTCGCCAGCCTAGCCTAGGTCCGAAACGTGGTGGGTGCTACTGGACCATGTTAATTACATCCATGCTGGGCTCGGTGGCTCACCCTGTAATCCCGCGCCTTTGGGAGGCTGAGGTGAGTGGATTGCCTGAGCCCGCGGGTTCGAGACCCGCCTGGGCAGTGAGACCTCATCTCTACAATAAATCAAAAAATCAGCCGGGCGTGGTAGCGCATGCCTGTAATTCCGGCTACTTGGAAGGCTGAGGCGGAAGGATCGCCGGAGCCCAGCAGGTCGAGGCTGCAGTGACCGGGAGCAGCCACTGCACTCCAGTCTGGGCAACAGAGTGAGACTCCATCTCAAAAGAAAAAAAATTACATCCATGGTTGACAAGAGAAAAGGCACCAAAAGCTGGGAAGCCCAGAGCTTGAGAGAGGCTCTCCTGATGGCTACCCTGGAGAGAAAAGACCCTCATGGTGGAGGGGGGGCTCTGGATGGGGATAGGAAAAGAAGCATGACAGAGGCTCTAATGGGAGAATAGAAAAAAGCCCCCAATCCCTCCCAGTTTACCACATGCCCATGCAGAATTACAAATCTTATCACTGCAGATATTATAGGTGCATATTTCATTACTCTCACATTGCATATTTATAATTTAGTGGTGTGTAAAAATTTATAAAGACACAACTAGTGGTTGGTTAATGACAGCTACTGTGGCAGCCCATATTTAGTGGATTTTTCATGTCACAGAAATCTGGCCTGGAACAGAATGCCACATGCATAAAACAGGTGATGGAAAGAAGGGGAATGGGCTGGGGGCTTCTGACAAAAGCACTCCCAGGCTCTCGAAGGCTGTCCCCTCCGCTGCCAGTGAGAGGCGCACTGCTCCGGGAGTGGGGGGTGCGGGGCCAGATGTGGAAGGGGCTGAGGAGTGTCTCTGGATGAGCAGATGCATGTAAAGCCAATGCCAGTCAGGCTTCAAAGAGAAAAGCTTTCTGATGGAGGATGATTAAGGCAGGAGACCCCCAAGAGAAAGCAGTCAATGCTATTGCTGTATTGACAAATGCATAATTTTATCTTGGAAAAAGAACTCCCCTGCCTTTCCAAGAGTGAGTCCTAAAATAGCTGCCTTTCAAGGACCTGCGTCCTAATCGAGTTTTTATTCAGCAGTGGCTGCAGATGAGCCAGAGCGAGTCCTGGAAGTTTACCCCCGAAGCCACGGCTCTGGTCTCACAACTCATCGATTCCGTGTGCAAGATGACAGGGTGCCGGCTCCAGGGGCCCGGGAAAGCCCGCAGCCCATTCCTGAGCCCAGCATAGCTTGGCTCCAGGTGGAGTCAGATGGGTGAGGCCTTGGTGCTGTAGGAGGTGAGCGCACTAGCTGGGCAGCAGGAGGCCAGCTGCCCTTGAGAAGGGAGCTAGAGGGACTAGTGCCTTGGCAGCAGGCCTCCTGGGGGTGTCCCCTCCTGCTCCAGCCCCCATCGTGCCCACCTCAGTCTCCAAAGACACCGTGACAGAGAGCTTTGGCTGTTCAGATCCTCTTCTGCTGTGGGGAAGTGGGAGGGGGCACCCCTGAGGTGTGGTCACCTCCATCTGTGGACACACTGCCAGGCTCCACAGTCTTCCGAGGAGACTTGACAGGCACAGAGGGCTCCTCCCCATGCCATAACCCCCAAGCCCCCTATGGTTATCAACAAGGGCCGGAAACCACGAGACCCCTTTGTACTCCCCAAACACAGAGTCAAGGAATTGGATCCTCGGGGTCATCTGTCTTTGCTCAGTCCAACAAGGAAGGCAGATCCGTGTTTTCCCCAACTCTCACCCTGGAAAAGTCAGACCACACCACAAATCAAAAAAGAATAATTAAAACCTACACTTCTCGCAATACCACAGGGTGAGGCAATTACAAGACACTTCTAATGAGCAATTGACGTAATTTAAAAAGTCAGACCCATAATATGCAAAGAACGCTTCAGATGAATGACTGCCAGTGACTTCATGCACTTTGATCCTCGTGTCTGGCTCCTGCCGGCTGTGGCTCTCTGTCCCCCTCTCCTCATATTTCTGGGCTCTCGGATAATAGCCATGGAAGATTTTCTGCATAAGCTCAGACTGTGACTCATATTTAGAAAGTGCGTTTAATACCGCCTTGCATAAAGGATGGTGGGTAATTGCCGCTGGAATCCAATGTGTGTGCCGTATCTCATCTATGATATGCAATTTAGAGGCTATATTCTAGTAAGAGAACTTTATGACTTGCTGTCATGATAAATAAAGGTTTATGGCATAATGGAATTAATATTTACTTTGAGTGCAACACACACTATTCAAATAAAGTTGCTCTGGAATCACTTTAAACCCGGAGAGTTTGGAAATGTCGCCCACCGACAACAGGACACTTGCTCTCACAGCCTGCCAATTACTCACAATCGTTCCATACTCTGGCGCAGTCCATTTCTATACCATTTGTTACACAATTGTCATTAAAAACGCTGCTGCTGGATGTGACATATTAAATGTGGAAGATATCTGCGAAGCCTGGAGGTGTGAACAGGGATGGGTGTGAAGGGGGGAGACCAAAACCAGGGGGAGGGAGGTGATTCTGTGCCAGGATCTGAGGGAGACCCTTGGACAAAGGAAAAGAATGTTTTCTGAGTGAGTCCCTCCAATGAAGCTGCTTTCAGAAGGGCATGTGTGACTTATGGGACATTCCATCTGCTTCTTCATTGAGAAGGGAAAAAAAAATTTTTTTGAGTTGGAGTCTCACTCTTGTTGCCCAGGCTGGAGTGCAATGGCACACTCATGGCCACCACAGCCTTGACCTGCTGGGCTTAAGCGATCCTTCCTCCTCAGCCTTCCAAGTAGCTGGAACTACAGATGCACACCACCACGCCCGACTAGTTTTTGTGATTTATTGGAGAGACGAGGACTCACCAAGTTGCCCAGGCTGGTCTCTAACCCCCAGACTCAGGCAATCCTCTTGCCTTGGCCTCACAAAGTGCTGGGATTACAGGCTGAGCCACCACATCCGGCCAATTTTTTGTTTTAAAAAATGCTATCTCAAATCCAAATTACACAGTGGCTGCTTGATTCTAAAATCAATAGACAGCAAGCCATTTTCTTACTTTATTCTAAATTATGATTACTTCAGGGGCAGGGAGCAGTTATGCTGGATCTTAAATGAATGGAAACCACAGTCAGGTTTACCATGAAGCTGGAGGAGTTTAACCTTTCAGGGCTCCTCTCCCCCTCCCCACACCCCACCCCCCATCCCCTGGTTGCGTGGACTCCTTCTAAGATTCCAGGCCTTATTTTGTATTGCTTCTTCTGATACAGAACCCCAAATAAAACTGGGATGTGCCCCCATCAGAAGTAAACTTACACTTCAAAGCAAAATGAGGGGCTGGAAATCCTGTCCCGGGGTGGGGTTGGGACCCTCCTACCCGCACAGTCCTTGGTTTGCATAGTGCCAGGATCAGGCTCTGGGTGGGGTCCTGGTGGTGCTGCCTGGAGGGGGCCAAGAGGAGATGGAGGTGGAGAGCTTTGTGGGAAGGTTCCAGGAGCCCAAGACATGGGGCCAGCGCCTGCCTCGGGGGAGCTGCCGGCTCAGGGCAAGCAGTGTTGGAAGCTCTCTGAGTCTGAGTCATGCAGAAGCGAGAGGCAAATTGCCCAGACTATAACCAAGTGGGAGAATTCCAGAGAAAACCTGGATTCCGGGGGTGGTCCGGACCCCTCCTTCCCAGCTGGTTCATATGGAATCACAGATGGGTTGGCAGCAAGTGGAGGAAACCAAGGCTGATGCTCTCTGCAGGGTCAAAGGTGAGGCTCTTGCTCAGAGGCTCGGCTGATTTCAGTAACCTTTTTAGATTCACAAAGCACCTTTCATATACAAAATTCAAGTCATTGTTTTATACAGTTTTTTAGTATGAAGAAGTGGTGTCTTCTTAATGACCAATCCATGAAAATGCAGAAAGCAGTAGGCAGGGAACTCAAGTCTTTTCACTTCCAGCCCATAGTTTGAATCAGAATTTTCAGAGACTGAATTTTCAGGAACCAGGCCCAGAGAGGGGAAGGTGCTTGCTTAAGGTTGCACAGCAAGTCAGTGGTGAGGTAAGATGCAAACTCAGAACATCTGACTCTATTACCCTAGCCCCTAGTTAAGGCAAGTGGTTTCCTTAATTCATTGCCGCAGAAGGAAACAGTGGTTCTGTTTTCCAGAACCCTGGAACTGGTTGGCAGTGGAGGAGACAGGAAGGGAAACTGAAATGCTGACCACTCAGGGCTGCTCTGCCTGTCTTGAACATTTTGGTCACTCCCAACTGAGCCCATTTGGGACAGACTCACCCATGTATCTGAAGTAGTCTCTGAAAGCATTCCTGGGCCCTGGGTCAGGGATTTAGGGGTGTCCAGAAGTAACACAATGTCTGGCATATCTTAGGTGTTTAATAAAAATTTGCTGGGTAAACAAGTCAGGAAGTATCTGTTATAGAATGTATTGGTAAATACCCAAATGATCCCCCAGATAGAAGTGATGAAATTCTCATATACAACAGACTTCGGTAACCTGAGAGGTCCCTTAGGAACAAAACTCTAGAATATCTCCTGTAGGAAGTGACCGGGATTCTGCCCCTGTAGATGGCAGAAAAGTACCTGTGTAGACAGAGTCCCAGGAAGGAGGTCGGTATGTGCCAACTCAGATGGAGTTTAGGAATCCATTTTTATTAATGGCCTGAAAAAGAATACTCACTGTCCCTCAGAGCAGGAAATACTTTCCTGGAGACCCCAAGGGGCCTGGGCAGGACCCATCAGTGACTTCTCTAGAGCAGAAAATACTCTGGGCAGGTGGCAGGGGGAACCATGCATCTCTAGGAAAGACTGAGATGGAAATCCAGGCCCCACTGCTGCACCAGGGACCCCTGCCTTGTTTCTCTGGTTCTCAGCTGGCATCCCCCACAGGAAGTTCACCCTCATACCTAGCCTGTAGCACTCTGTCCAAGGGCTTTCCATTTCACCTTCCCCGAGAATCCTCCCCTGAGAACCCTCTATAAACACCAGCCTAAACATGCAGCTGAAAAGTCTTGACAGTGGTCTTCTTCACAGCAGAGCACGAATTGCTTAACTTGATTCTATTTCAGTGCAAAGGACTGCACCATATTCTACTACAAACATATAAAGAGCTGTCACTGACAGTAAACGTTAAACCAAAGAGGCACTGATTCCAGCCACAATGAAGTCACAAGTATAGGACTTGCCCTCCCTCTGTAGACAGCCATGAAACTAGACAAAAATATCTGAGGCTACTGTTTTCAGGCATCAGACATCAGACAACAGGCAGTTTGGGATTGTGATTCTGCTGGAAAGAAACACACTGGGTAAGCCCCATGTTTGTTTCTGGCCCACTAGGCAGGAGAGTGAGGCATAGCAGCCTCCATGAGGCAAAAAGCAGAGTTTGGGTCTGCTGAGGCAGCTAGAACTTGCAGGTCTGGGTTCTGGAGAGAAGGGGGCTGTGCAAAAGAAAGGCCTAGAACTGCTTAGAGGTTCTCTGTGGGCACTTGGTTGAAGGCAGAGCTGCCCATATACAAGGCAAGATATCACAGGTCATGTCATGCTGGGAGATCTTCAAATTCTGGCCAAGCTAGACTAGAGAGCCCTTTATGAGTACTGAGACAGTCACTTCCAGAAAGGCCAGACCTTAGACGCAAGAACCACACCCTAGAGTAAGGACCACAGTCTAAGACTAAGGGCACAATCAAAACAGACCAACCCTAGCAAAGATTCAAACCAAGCCAGACCAGACTAAGAAGACCTACCAGTAATTAACTTACCAGTCAGAACAAAACCCAATACTCTTTATGGAAAACAACATAATCCAGACCCCTTCCAACATATCTTGTAAAATAACTATTAATAGAATAGAGATATACCATGTTCATGGATTGAAATTGGCCTACGAATTTAAAAATTGAACTCAAAAAGAGCTTTTTTCCCCCTTTCTTTTTCTTTTTGTTTTATGGGGAAGAATTTGTTTTTGCAAAATTAAGACCTTTCTGAATATACAGTTTTGCAGCTGTCTTTTTCCATTTGATTCTCTACCCTCTCTCAGTCATACTCTCCCAGATATTTGGCACAACTAATCACTTCCTCCTTCTTGGAAGACCCTCTTCCAAGGACTTTCATCCCTGTAAACATTGCAAACATTCATGTACACGAGGGGGGAACCCCCAAAGCACTCAGAATTGATTTATTTTTTAAAATGTGTATTTATTCTTATATGTTTAAACTTTAGTCACCTTCAAAGTACTCTCCATTTGATGCAATTCACCTTCAAAGTACTCTCCATTTGATGCAATATCAAGATGCTTTTTTCTCTACTCAAAACAGTTGGTGAACTCATCAATGTTGATGCCTTTTAGTGTTTCTGCCATTTTTTATTTGCTTGCTTCACCTTTTCCATATCGACAAAACATTTCCCTTTGAGGACAAAAAGAAGTCACTCAGGGAGAGATCAGGTGAATAGGGAGGCTGGGACATGGGGATCATGCCATCTTTGGTCAAAAACTGCTGAACACTCAGCGTGGTGTGGACAGGTATGTTGTCATGGTAGAAGAATGAGTCACCTGTTTGCCACAACTCAGGACATTTCTGCAAATCTTGACACAATCTTCTCAAAATTTCCAGATAAAAACTTATTGACTGCTTGATCCAGAGGAACAAATTCTGAGTGTACTACAAGAGGCCTGCCTCCAAAAGATAAGTGTGGTTTTGGGGGGGTCACAGTCTACCCCACAGTCAGTCCTGTAGCTCCAGCTCCTGCAGATCCTTCAGCACTTGTAAATTTGGCTTTGGGGACATCACACTTTCCTGGTTTTCATTCTACCCCTTAGAGCTCTGTGTCTCCATTTATTTGATGGGTTGTCCTTTTCTTCCAGACAGTTAAATGTTTTAGGCACCACAGGGCTTCAGTCCTTGGCTATTTTTTCTCTCCTTTATGCACTTTCTTTTTTCTTGAGTTAGAGTCTCACTCTATAGCCCAGACTGGAGTGCAGTGGCCGCTCCCAGCCACTGCAGCCTCGACCCACTGGGCTCCATCGATCCTTCTGCCTCAGCCTTCCAAGTAGCTGGAATTACAGGCTCATGCTACCATGCCCGGTTGATTTTTTTTTTTTTTTTTATTGTAGAGATGAGGTCTCGCCAAGTTGCCCAGGAGGGTCTTGAACCCACAGGCTCAGGCAATCCACTCACCTCAGCCTCCCAAAGCGCAGGATTACAGGCTGAGCCACCAAGCCCGGCTTATGCACTTTCTTTCTGTGGTCATCTATGACTGATAACTGCAAAGGTCTATATCTCTGGTCTGACTGTTCACCTGAGCTCTTGACTTGTATATTCAATCATCTACGTGACATCTCCTGGACATCATGTTTAAAATGACCAAAATAGAACTCTTTGTTTTTCTCCCCCAGACCTGCTCCTCTCCCATTATTCTCTATCTTGGGTCATAAGACGACCATTCACTGTTTCTTAGGCCCCCAGCTTCGAATCATTGTTAACGTCTTTCTTTCCTTGTATTCTTGCATCTAAGTTATCCACAAGTTCCAGCAACATTCTCTTCAAAATGCATCCCAAGTCAGCTTACTCCTCCCCACCCCATTGATGCTGAAGTTACTGAGCCACTATCTTCTCTTGTATGGAAGACTGGAGCAGACAGCCTGTGAGACTAAAAGGCGAAGCTTTGGTCTACTGTGGTAGTTAGGAAAATGGATCCTGGAGCCAAACAGTTTGCGGTCAAACCTGTCCCTGCCACTCAGCAGTTGCATAACCTTGAGTAAAATACTTAACTCTCTGTGCCTCAATTCTCATCTGTAAAGTAGGGTTCTTAATAGCACTCACTTCGCTCAGAAGACTGTTACAAAAGATTGTGAGTCAAGATCCTTTCATGCTCACTCTCTCAGGCTCTTCTCACTGGCTCACTCTCTGAAGAAAGCTGTCATGCTCCATGAAGAAGCCCACGTGGCAAAGAACTGAGGGTGGAATTCAGCAACCACCTGGAACTGAAGCTCTCGGTCTGACAGCTCATGAGAGACCAAATCCTCCCACAGCCACATGAGTGAGTTTGGAAGCTGAGTCTCACCCAGTGGAACCTTGAGGAGACCACAGCCCTGGCTAGCACCCTTTGGCAGCCTTGTAAGAGACCCTGAGCTGGAGGATCCAGCTAAGCCACACCTGTTGCCCAGTCCCTAGAAATGGATGGATAATAAATGTGCATTGTTTCAAGCTGCCATGTTTGGGGGTAATTTGTTACATTGAGATAAAAGGCTGATCTACTTTGCTCTATTTTCTTTGTGGCACTGATCACCTTCTGAGATTGTGTCTTTCCATTGTCAGCCTGCTGCAGGTAAGATACACGAGGCCATGGACATCATCTGTTCATTTCAGAATCTCCAGGAACCAGAACCATGCCATGGCAGGCACTCAGTAAATATTTGTTGAATGAATGAGTACATTTCACATGGTAGCCGAATCTTCCTGTGTGGCCGTGTGATATTGAAATGATGAACACCTGGAAGTAATTTGGAATATTCTTCTTAATCAACACTCCTAGATTCACAGCACCACCAGTATGTATTTCCGGAACCCTCACCACATGCCTGGAACTCTGCTTAGTGTCACCATGCAGATCAAAGAGAAACACACAGCAAACCCTCCCCTCCAGGAGTTATCATCTGGTTGAAGAGTTATCATCACTCTTGGAAGTGAGTAGAGGGGGTTAGTTCTCAACCCTGAGGCGCGGACTGAAGAGACCACAGGTGGAGATGCGGGGTAAGTGATAGGGCCAGATGGGTCTCTGGATAGTACTGAGCATACACATGAGCTAGGCACCATTCATAGCACTGTACACACGCTGCCCTGTTTAAACCTCCAACCCTGGGAGGAAGATATCACGATGGTCCCTGTTTTATAGATCAGGTCATGGAGCCACTGTTTGAGCACTTGAAGTCTGACTGCAAGCCAGGGTGCTTGAGGCTATGTGATAATTGACCTGGCCGCAAAGAGGAGGCAGCAGGTTCCTTCCGGGGCTTTTCATGGTAGGTGAGAAGGAAAGTCAACACCAGAATGATCTTGAAGACCAGACTGTGTGCAAGGGAGTCGTGGGGCAAGCATAAGAGGACCTGGGAGAACGGGGGACACACTTGTAATCCAGGGCCTTGACCTTGAGGCCATTTGGTGCAGGGACCTGGGGTGGGTCTCTGGGGTGGGTCTCTGCCTGGTGACTTGCCCCTTGGCTAGTCCTCACCTGCAGGTTTAGGGCCTCACGTGCCTTGCAGTCTGTGGGAGTGACCATCTTATCTTTAACCAAGTTCATAGGGCACAGGGATAAACTCACAGCATGCATTCATTAATGTCTGACAATAAACCACTATTCTAGGGAAAAGAAAGTTATACAATGTAGCATGTTCTCTCTGGGCAGCTAAAGGAGAGCAAGTGGGGGGGGAGGGAGCGGTGCTGTGTATGGATAAGGCTTTGGCCAGATGGGGCAGAGGCAGCCTCTTCCCCACGGGACTGGTCTCATCGAGGAACATGTATGAGCAGCCCTCTGGCCAAGAACATGTGTCCCCTGCACACTGCTGCCCTCATCCCATGACACTTCCATCAGATGCAGTCTACATCCAGTGAGAACCACTGTCCTTCTAAGGTGACTGCGCGTCTCTGTGGTTTCATAATACTCAGAGAGCTGCCGAATTTCCCTCTCTGCCAGTTCAGGGAGAGGCTCCCCACACAGGGCCCCCAATACCAACCCTCAGCAAGTGTTAAACAGTGTAAACCCCTGGAAGGGTCATGCCATGGCTGAACAGAACAGTGCCATCCACAAGCCCCCCGGGGCATGGGATGCAGGGGACTTCCACCACTGTGAGCCGTCCTCTACCTGTGCCCCTTGCCCCAGCCTGAACACCCGGGTCATCTATGCTTCTAGGCTGCACTTGTTCCGGGTGACCTTCTCCTGTAGGAACCAGGATCAGCTAATGCTCTCTGTAAAGAAGTAAGGAAAGCCTGGATTCCTCTGGACTCAGGACACAACTGTGCTTCCGCTGGGAAAATGTCTACCGATGATATCTCTGCAAGCTTTAACAGGTAGGAAGCACAAGACTGTTAGCATGGGGCAGGAAAAGGATGATAGAAGCCAAATGCTCATTATGGCAAAATCTCCTCCAACATCCTCCAAAGAGGCCCCCTGGGGCGTTCCAAGTTTTTGGAGAAAAATGAGGGGCATGTCAGAGCTTGCAGTCCTGGGCAGCTGTCAGGAGGCGGCAACATTATAAGAGCCAAGAAGACGCTCCCTGTCCACATCCCCAAGGGAACTCCAATAACTTGAAGCATTAAACTGGGTAATTCGCTTCTAGACTCGCCCACTGAGGGGGCTGTTCTGAGGGTCCTACGTGGTATGCAATGTATTTCCCCTACCTTCAATCTTATTGAAACACCAGGCATTTAACTTGCAACGGATGAAAACAGACCACCAAATTATAACACTGTTGTGTTGGATGCCTTTCCCAGTGGATGGCAAGAGAGAGAATGATAAACAGAACCAGGCTCGTGGGCACAGGGATCATAGGGCAATCGGGTCTGAGCCCCACAACGCCCGGAACGCTCTATAAATTGGCTCATCCTGACTCTTCTGTCTTCGCTGACAAACAACCCGATGGGCTTTGCTCACAATGAGTGCCAGAGAAACGCCAGCCCCAAAACGGCGTCCAGGTGCAGCAAGGAATGATTCTCTCGGGCCAGGGGCCTGCCAGCACCTGTCATCCCTTACCACGGTGGGCCTCTGGCGGCAGCTCCAGGAAGCAAGGGTCCCTTGTGGCCGGGGCAAGCTGTGCACGAGCTCCCGTATTTTGCCAGCCCCCCAGCTGCTCCGTCCCAATCCTCCCCAAGAGGAAGGCCTGACTCCTTCCCTATCCACTGGAAAGCAGAAGCAGACAGGTGGAGTGCAGCAGGAAAAGTACCACGGACATTAGTCCCGCCGCTGCAATTCCCACAATTCCCACAACCCAGCAGGGAGTTGCACACCATGTGGGCACTTGCTGCTGCTTAGAGGGGTTCTTCCACAGGATTTCCAGGAGAATGGGGTTAGGGTTTGCTTTCCAAGAGATCTCCCCCAGTATCTGTCTGGGGTACAACATGAGTGGTGCAGGGATGAGCAGATCTCTGCAGGAGTTCCTCTGCCTCCTTCCTAAAGGTGGAAGCAAAGCTGCAGGAAATACCCAGCGTTACATCTGCAGTCTTCTTGAGGGGAGCTGAGCTCTTGGAAAGTCATAATGTCAACTCGCTTGGGCGACAGGGTTGGGTTTTCAGAGTTGTCAGTGGGCACAGCATAGCACAAAAATGCGTGTGAGGTCTCGGGACCCCTCACAGGAGGAAGGAAGAAACAGAGGAGCCCCGGGTGACTTTCAAAGGGCTGGGAAGGGGTTTCTTCGGGAGGAATTCAATCAGGGATCAATTCAGAAATGTAAGCCAGAGCTGAGTTTGAGCTGCTCTCTCCTGAGTCCTGAGAGCTGGGAATTCAGCATCTGGGCTCATGTGCCTAAGAAAAAGGCAGCAGCAGCATGTATCATATTCCAGGAAATAATTAAGTCTTCGGGATGGATGGCCAGCCTCAAGGAGCGAAGGTTAGGTGGTTTTAGTGCTGCATCCAGCCTCTCTGGAGTGTTCGAGCAATTCCCATAAAGATCCACAGGAGACACACATATTCACCAAGGCTGAAATACAAGGTGGCTTCAAGAAAACACAGAATATTGGCTCTGCCTGCTAAACAAGTTCTTCCAAAGAACTTTTTTTTTCTCTTTTGAAACTGCTAGGACGTAAGAGTAGTTCAGAATTGCTCCCCAGAGAAGGCCTCGTCCAATAAGCCTTCCCTCCCGCTCCCATCCTAGGAATCTGCAGAACAAGTCGGTGCTTCTGCAATCCAATCTCCATATATTTTATTTTTAAAATATTTCATTTCTGGCCACCAGTCCTTAGATCTCCAATTTGATTTGGTTTCTATAAATGGATTTTTCATAGTGTAGGTGGAAAGTATATTTAATTTCAAATTTCTGCAAACTAAAATATTCAGCCTAAACGTCAGGGTATGTGTACACCCCGCCTACCCACCCCCTCCCCCATGGAGCACGCGCCAGCTTTGAGATGGGCATACGCATCCTTAGGGTGGTATTCTCAGCTGCTTCCATTTGCGGGGCCCAGTCACAACAGCGGGGGAAGCTGGCAGCTGGTTTTCTTCCCTGCACCACTTCCTGTTTCCAGACAGTTGTTGGAAGGAGGAATGCACCTCTCAAGTTCCAGCTAAGAAGCCAAATGTGGGCGACAACCCAAAACGTCCCTGGGCGATGCTGCCAGCAGAATGGAGCCAGGCTGGCTGCCCGGCTCTCACTGGCCACCCACTCCTAGGCAACACTCTCTGCCCTTCCTCTTCTGCCAGCAAAGAAAAGTGAAGGCATCAAGCCCGGTGCAGGCAGTGGCTGCGGGTCAGTCTCCTGAGTGCAGGCAGCCGGAGCAACACCCCGAGGACATCCCTCCAGCAACCCCCTGTCCATCGCTTGGGCCCAGAAGACACACTGACCACTTCTTAGGTGTGGTGGGGAGGGTGCGTGTAGAGGAATGGTCAGCCAACTGGAAACAGACACTGGGATGGGAACTTAACATTGCATCTCTGAGCAACTCCTAGAGTTATGCACTGACACTCCATTTCAGATGAGGAAACTGAAGTTCAGAGAGACCCACTGTGTTCCATGACCACCTCATGAAAGAACAGGGTCTGGCAGACTCCACAGTCCAGGGTCTCCCTACCCGCGTGGTGTTCTCCCTCTGAGGCATGACTCGGTGGAGATTCCCGGCTACAGCACAAGAGAGGATCCCGCCAGAACCCCTCTTCTCCGTCTGTCTCTGCCTGTTGTCAGATAAGTGCCCACCCTCACCCAGTATGGCCTTCTCTTGATAAGAATAATTAAATCTGCAAAGACCTTATTTCCAAAGAAGGTCATTCTGAGGTTCCAGGTAGATGTGACTTTGGGATAACACTGCTCACCCATTACACTCACCATCCCCATGAGGGCTAGAGGGACAGGTGGGGCACCCATCTTTTAGATGAAGAAACCGAGCCCCGTTATTCTCTTTCTCACCACTTCAGAGAAGAGGGTGTGTTTTCTTCTCCAAGGCCGGTCCTGCACCATTACCTCTGTCTTCCTTCATCCTCTGGGACTGATCTCAACACCAACCCTTGCCCTTGAGCCTCTACTCTTGTTCCACTGCTCCTTTTCCCTGCTCAGACTCAGAGGGAAGACTCCCAACCTCGCCCCACCTTTGACCCCACCACCCCATCTTTCCTAATTCCAATGTCATTTTCTCCTCCTGGACAAAGAAAGACTAAATTTCCTGGCCTTCTCTGTGGATTAGATGGGCCATGGGGCTGACTTCTAGCCAATGTAATGAGAGTAAACGCATGTTGGCCACACCCAAGTCTGAATCTTACAACACCTTCACTCTTTTCTGTGTCCTCAGAGCTGAGAAATAAAGACCTTAGCATGATGGAGCCACACAGTGAAAGTTGCTGGGATCCCTGAGTCACTACCTGGAGGAGAGCCACTCTTGAACATCAATCTGATCCTACCAGGGTTGTAATGGGGGAAGTAACCTTGAATGTATTAAGCATTGATGGGTTTGTTTTTTACCAGACCATGGCCTAGCCTATCCTGATTACCACAACATGTTATAATACTAGCTATGATGACAATGCAGGACAGGAAGGTGGAGGAACTTGGTCAGAATAGCCCAACTCGGCCCTAAGAGCAGTTCTGTACATCCAGGCTAGAAATCTCCTGAGACCAAGATCCTCAGAGGTCCTCCCTCCAGTTGACTAATGGCCATACCTGCACCACCATGGTGAGCTGACACTCAGTTTGAGCCCTGGAACAAATTCACGATGATGAGCACGTTCACCCTGAATCACACCACTGAGCCTTCTGCAGACAAGGGAATGCCCTGTGGGGTGTTAGGTCCTATCTCCCCCATTGCCTGCTAAGCTCTCATGGCTCCGACTGCTGAAATCCCTCTCTGTGATGCCCCCTTCACTCCACTTCAAGTCTGCTCTCCTTGCTAAGTGTTGCCTGATAAAAATAATTTCATTTTCTCTCATTCTCTGATCGCTGCCTCCCTGCAAAATGTTGCAATTTCTCCAGGCAGCTGATCTCAACTAGATCGAATCAGATGAATTAATTTATACAGATAGAGAAAATCTCACAGTGACCATCACAACACTTTCGACATTTATAGTAATAGAAATAGGAATAGTACTTTCAGCTTCTATTTACCGAGCACCAACTCGACGAAAGGCAGCAAGTTCATATCTACACACACCATCTGAGTCCTCAGAGCTACTCTGTCCTCACGTACAGAGGAGGAAACTGAGGCTCAGGAAGGTTAATTAACTTGCCTGAGGTCTCACTGCTCAGGAAGGTGGAGCTGAGATTTTTCTCTCAGGCCGTTTCTTTCTACTCAGCCTCAATAGCTCTCCAACTCTCTAACTGGGTGACCACCAGGCAGCAATATTTAGGGTCATTCAAGATGCTTCACGATCTCAGGCCAACATGCTTTGAGGTATGAGACCTGATGTTGTAGCCCAGAGACCCCACGGAGCTCCACCTCTTGGCACACAGCATTGGTTGTGCAGATACGATGATTCTGTTCATTAACTTCTGTCCCGTAGACATCTACCCATCAGCGCTTCTCACACAAGGACAGCTGTGTGGCCACCCTAAACGTTCGTGATTCCAGCCCAAAGAAAAGAGACTGGACGCTGTGACCACAGATGACCTATCATGGCTGACTCTGCTCGGGCTTTGGAAATGCTACCGATAGAAGACCCACATGACTAATTTCCAGGACCACTCGCAGACCCCAGCTCTCGAATGGCTGCTCTGGCACTCTGTGCCTTGGCTTGTGCTGTGGACTCTGTCAGATGCCCACCTCTGCCTGGCCTGCTCCCCCTCACCTGTCCAGGCCCAGTCACGTGCCCATACCCCTGTGAGGGCCTCTCTCCCTGCCTCTCCCCACCCCCTGCCAGAAGGCTCTCCCAGCCCTCACACTCCAGGTGAGGAGCACGTGAAGAACAGAAGCTACGTGGCCTGATCTTTGAGTCCTCAGAACTGGGCACAGTGAGTGGTATACAGCAGGCTCCATCCGCATGGCAGTGGATACACCCGACATAGCCATTCTAGAGAAAGTGTAGCAGAGGAGCGGGTCTCTTTCCTGGCCTTTACACTGTCGAAAGTGGACTCCTGTGGCCTGCAAACTTGTAGCAGGTTTAGAAAGGGACATGGTCACCAGTATCGTGAGCCTTCTGCAAGGTCTAATTCTCCTTGTGGGGGTCTCAGCCATCAGTGGGGCTCCGAAAAAGTGTTTGCTAGTCACTGTGGCTGCTAGGTGTCCAGGTGTCATTATGAGGCTGCCTGACCCTTCCAGGGATCCTATTTTCACCCCCAAAGGAGGGCATGAATCTCTGGTTTCAGATACAGAGATGGGGCGGCTCTGTGAGTTGGTTCACTTGCGTACTGGTTTCTCTTTATGTGACGTTTAGGTTGGGGGGAATCTGTTGTGCCAACATCTTTAAAATAGCTCAGTTCTATATAAATCATAGGATCTGTGGTCTGTATTTCAGAAAGAAAAGAAGCAGGCTTTGAGCATCTGTTCAGAGGAGCTGCCATCAGACGGGCAAGGTGCTAGTAGCTCCCCTCCAATCACTTGAAGAGAACCATTGATGATCCCTGAGGCACACGTCAGTAAGCATGGACTAGAATGTTCCCACAGTGATAGTGCCACAGCCAGGGGCAGCCTGCACATCACAGAGCCTCCCAAATAGACATCGGGATCACCCGTTGTGGAAGGCAGCTGGAATCCTGAACTTGACCAGAAAGTTGCTCCAACACTTCCCCCTCCGGGATGTGATTCCCTGACGAGGATTCTCTCCATCTTTTACTAACTTAAAAGAAAACAAAGAACAAGAAACAGGTTCCTGCTGATTCACTAGCTCAGCACAGCAGTGATGCAGCAGGGAGCATGGAAGTGAGTTGCCTGAAACACCCATCTGCGGGATCTCTCTCTCCAATCAGCTGAACGTCTCTCTCTGCAACACATGGCCCTTGCAGCCACTGACCAAAAGGAGTCTTGGATGGCCAGCCACCAGAGGCCATCGAGGTCGTCGGTGGAGAGCCTTGATGGAATAATGGGTTCCCAAGAGGGTTGCTTGAGCCGTGTCTTCTTCCCACAGACAGGCCTGGAAAGCTGAGAGCTCTCCCTCCACGAAGCCTCTCTCCTCCACCCCAAGGGAGCACCTGACACCAGGGAGACAAGGCCTTGCCAGTGAGGTCAGGAAGTACCGTAGCACTAAGACCTGAAGAGCACATGAACGAGGGGAAGAGGAGAGGAAAGTGCTCCAGGCTGAAGCAGCATGTGCGCAAAAGGCCTGTGGTGGGTGGGCCCATGGAGAGCACAGAATTGAAGGAGCCAGGTAAGTCCAGGGAAGGAAGATGCCCACAGCACAGGATGAGGAAGGAGGGAAAACAGCCACAGAGAATGTCCACAAAGGACTTAACTCTGTGGTCAGCACGCGTACAAGCATTTTGCCCATATTAATGCATGTGTTTCTCACTACAGTCTCTACAGATAACAATAGCAAAATAACAATAACAGCAGCAAATACTGAAATTACTTTTCTATGTGCCAGGGCTGATCTAAGGACACTGTCTGTAATTGAACCTAATCCTTGCAGAAGAGAATGTATGTAAAATGCACAAGAACCGGCAGGGAGAAGGAGGAGGAATCGGAAGTCAGCTCGGGCATTTGACTCCAGAGTCCAGGCTCCTAACCAGATAGCTGCAAATCTCATCACAAGCACAGAGCAGAGGCTGATGGGCTCTCGCTTTGGAAAGACCTCCCAGCTGCCGTATGGAGAATGGCATGTGACAAATAGACCACGCAGAAGGATGATGCTATGGCCCAGGTGGTGGTAGCTCGGTGAGAGTGATGGCCAAGGGGATGGAGGAAAACAGATGAATTTTTCAGCTTCCAGAGGTAAAAACAGTTGGAGCTTATCTGGATGAGGGGCTGACGGGAAAGAACATGCAGGAAGTACTCACAGTCTTGTGACCTGCCCAACTGCAGGGATGGTGCTTCCTTTCACTGAGACAGCTAAAGATGAAGGTCATGATTTAGGGCTTGGACCTGCTAGGTCTAAGAGGAGACATCAAGTGATGGACACTTGACATCTGCTGGGCCTGGGCAGCTGACTCTCCGATTGGAAGCTCAGAGAAAAAGAAGCCTGGGACAGAAAGAAAAGCATGAGTCCCCTGGGTGCAGGTGCTCATGGTATTGTAGATATGGGTGAGATGGCCTTGGAGAAAGTGGAGCCTGGAAAAGGAAGGGAAAAAAGGGCTTGTCCAAGTCTCAAGGACGGCTGTATCTTGGAATAGAACACATCCACTCAAGTCAGGGCTGCAAAGCACATTCAAGGACACGAGAAACCACATTCAACATAGTATCAGGAGAAAATCTGCATCAAAAGCACATGTGGAATGTCTCGTGGAGTTGAGTGGTGGTGTGCATGGTGTATCTTGGGTGGAGATTGGGGAGAGCAGAGAACACAAAATCCTTAACAGTGGTGATCGGTAGATGGGGTTAGAGATGACATCTTTCCTTATTTATTCTTTTTAATGCTCTCGTATATAATTATTTATTCAGCAAATATTTGTAGAGCACCATGATTTATTTGACTAGTTCCTTGTTGTTAGAGAGCTGGGTTCTTTCAAATTCCTGCTACTATCAATACAGCTGTAATGAGAATTTTCATGCGTGAATCTTGTGAACATTTTGTCACTATTTTTGTCCTGCTCAAAAATGACTTGTTCCCGATGGTCCAAGGTGACAACTCCAAGTCCTTCTGCCCCCCATGTTGTCCACATGCTATTGACTGAACCCCATCCCCTGCCCAGTCAATTTCCCTCCCTCACT
>NW_007246020.1:127814-176678 GCF_000164805.1 Carlito syrichta
CCCCCCCCCCCCCCGGCGGGCCCCCAGGGGGGGGCAGCCACAACCCCCGCTTCCAGCACATTCTTCTTTGTTCAGCCTCCATGCCATGGGGAGGCATTCTAGAGGTAACGAGCAGCAAGAGAGGTCACCGAGACCCAGATTTCCAGGTCAAGGAAGCCAATGTGAAAGGAGTTTTGAGGAGGCTGAGATGAGCAGTGTAAACCACCCAGCCAGCTGAGGAAAGTGGAGGTCCCCGGTCACTGCTGGCCCAGCAGTTTTGTTAGATTTGGGGCAGTTATCAGAGCTACAGGGAGCAAGAAGGAGGCTCTTGGAGGAGAGAGAGGCTGGACTTGGGCACAGGGGCAAAAGTGGATGGGATGTATGGAAGAGGCCAGCCTCCCAGCCACCGGAGAGCCAGAAAAATGCCACGTCAGGAGACACAAGGGTGCTGGATCTGCGGGAGGCATGGGAAAACATGCTTAGACAGTTGTCATCTGGAGTTCCTCTCTAGTGTGCTGGGGTGTTGCTAACGCAGTCAATGAGTCAGAATATCCACAAGAGATGGGCCTCCCTACAGCTCTTTCTACAGAAGATGGAGCGATTGCCTCCGTTGACTGCACAACAGAGGGTTGAACTGGGTGGGCACTCGGGTGCCTTCTGCTCTTTGGCTCTCCTCGGAAGTAGCTGGGTATTCCTCAAGGGGACACAGGGAGCCTTGGCCCTGGGTGGCAAAGTCCCCAGAAGTGGAGAGATGCTGATCCCCAGCACAACTGGCCAGAAAAAGGGGTCGTTCTTATTTGTTGTACTAAGTGGGAATTTGGATTTAGATTCATTCATTACACACACACACACACACACACACACACACACACACATACACACGTGCGCACGTGTGAGTACATGCATGTGTATTTCTTTCTTCCTCTTACCATAAACAACAACAAAAAACTCACATGGATTTGGAAGATTTTGAAATAGTAATTTAAAAACCACTTAATATCCCATGAAATTCAAGCTGGTAAATTGAATGGACAGTCATATTAAAATATTTCATTAGATGCTTTTTATGCCAAATTAAGCAGCTGCAATTATATTGATATTCAGAGTCTGCCTTAATCTAAAACTATTTTAATACTTTTTCTAATTTAGCATGATTAATTCTTTCACTTAAGAACATACTCGTTTTCAAGTTTTGATTGTTTTCCTACTTTGCTGCTGTGACTTCTCTTTGCCTGAATATTTAATTCACAAGGGATTGAAATTCAAGGGGATGAAATCCAATTTTTCAGGACATTTACCTGCCTGGGAACAAGGTTTTACTCTTGTTTCCACAACAATTATTTTCTCTGTGTGGCAGACCAGGCCTTTGACATATTAACTATAAAGCAACTCGATGCATTAAATATATACCTACAACCTTGAAGCCGAGAAGGCCATTTTTAAAGAGATTCTTGAATTGGTTTGCAAGATTAATATTTTGCAAGATTAATATTCAGAGAAAAAGTTACAAGTCTGTGTTTTTCAAACTGAACTACTGTCTTTAACATAATTTCTGTTGCCAGTAGGGGGACCAGACAGAGAGGGACCCCATGTTCAGGCGAAGAAGTGGCTGATTGGGGAAGCAAAAAGAGAAGAGAAAATATCTTCATGTTTGCCAGCACTAACAGTTTTTCAGCACAAGGTTCATCAATGGAATCATTAGTTCTGTGTTTGTAAAGAATTGGGCTTTTTAAGTCAAAACAAATGTGTCACATTTTGGATGGCTTACGAAATATCTGTTTTTTGCCTTGCAACTTTTCTCTCCTAACTGGGTTTTATTTTTTTACAGTGTACAAGTTGCAGTGTCAATTTCTTTCTCCAAGATGCACCAAGCCGTTGTAGCATCAATTACTACAACAACTTCTATCCATCCAGACACTAATGTCATTAGTCCATGGAGAACCTTTTGAAATAATTTACAGAGAAACTGCCTTTACATGCTCAATGAAAAATGTGCAGCTATAGTCAATGGAATTTGAATCACAATTCCACCACATGTGGGTTGGTTTTATTTGTGCTATTTATTAAACAGGAAGAAGGTGATGCAGTCAATTACAAAGCAATTACCTGAGCAGTTACTGCAAACCTGGGCCACATGGTGATGAGAATGCTGGCTCCCCAAGAAAAGTCTGCCCTTGACTGCTCTTTCTAACACTCACGTGGCACCCAGAGCCCACCCTTAGAGTCCTGCCACCACCATCACACTCAGCAGCATTAGCCAGAGCTAAGCTGTTTCTGCAGAAACCTCTTCTTAAAGTCCTTCACTTTGGCTACATGCTGCCACATCCCTACAGATGTCATACTTGGGACAGAAGGGTGCTGCCACATAAGCAGGGAACTCTTCCAGCACTCCCTGAAAGGGGAAGCTGACTAGATGTCACCTTTGGCATTTCTTCCATCGTGGGCACAGTTCAGAGAACCAGAGAGCTTCTGGCAGGTTGGCAAGCCGGAAGGGACAGAGGAACTGAGTACCCCAATGGGCAAGGGGCACAGGGAGGCATCAGGCTGGGAAGACCAGTCACTGGGTTTTGTTTTCTGCTTCTTCGTAAGACCAAGCATCTCTGACATTTGTGAGAATGAAGGCACCCGAACTGAGATGGTCGGTCTGGGAGCTGCTGGGTTTAACCAGTAACCAGCAGGCTCCTTTTCTGGGGCCATTCACTCCTTCTCCCTCTGGACCTGGCTGCATGGAGGCCACTCCCTCTCCCTGCTCTCCCTCCCAGCCCTGGGGAGAGGAGGGGACTCCAGGATACTAAGAGTCTTTCTGGCAAGTCCTTTCCTCTCTGGTCCAGGGACACCAGCATCAGTAACCCGAGGCTGTAGCTCAGCCATCTCTCATTCCAGGGAACAGATGCAGGGGGGACAGCTTTCAGAGTCCTGATCCTGCCTCAATTTGGGGCATTTTAGCATTCAGGCTGACAAGGTCCCAAAGCCCCACACTGTGGGCTCTGGAAGTACCAAAAACAGATGCCAGAGAGAGAGAGAGCTTGGCCCTCGGCACAGTGAAGAGCGGGGTTGGGGGCCAGGAGGTCATCTCTGCAGAAACCTGACCATTTTGTTTATGGTGTTCTGACAACGCTCAGAGCCGCGCGGAGCAGATGCTCCTCATACTAAGCTGCTTGACATTCTGCCGAGAAGGTAGCTGCGGTTCTGCAAGGATGACTTGTGTGACATTGACAGCTTTCGGGGCTGCTGGTCCCCTGGCTTCACTGCTCCAAGACCTGAGCCATCTGTAGCCTCTCACTTCTTCAGCCTGAGGCCCAGAATGTCAGAACAGGAAGAAGACTTGAACCAAAAAAAGAAAAAGAAGAAAAACAGAACCAGGACCACCTGTTTTAATCAATGAAAGGAGAAGCTTCCCTTCTGTAAATCTGCATCCCACCCCAGTCAATCTGCCACGCAGCCGCCGGAATGCCGTTTTCACACTAATCAGATGACGATGATGACACACCGCCTGTCTCGTTCTCAGGCCACATTTCAAAAGCTTTCACACAGCCCAGGGGACTCTGTACGGCCCAGTGCCCACCCTGCTCCCCCCGCCCCCTCTCGCATCACTGCTCCCTTCAAGCGCTGCCCTCCAAGTACACAGACTGCCCATGCTTCCTCATGCCTCAGGGCCTTTGCATAAGCTTGCCCCTGCCAAATGCTTTCCCCCTTCTCCTCGTAGCCTCCCCAGGCCTGCTGACTGACAATCTCTGAAACATCACATCTTCACACCTTCCCTCTCAGATCTTGGTCAGATCTTCTCCTCTTGCTCTCAGATCTTACAGATAGTCCCTGCACTTTTTCCTTATGATGGTAATCATCGTGCTTTCCTGCAATTGGGTGATTCAATTTCTCTCTTTCTACCAGACCAGAAGTTCCATGAGGGCCAGGACTTTGTACAGCTTCACACCATACCCTCTCTTGGCCCTTGAATGATGCTCAGTGAATGTTTCTGGAACGAATGAAGCCCAGAGCCAGGGCAATTAGAAAAAGAAAGACTGACAAGTGAAGTCGAAAATCCATGACTGTAGTCAGAAAATTGAGCGGGGGAGTTAGGATGAGTGGCATTGGAACCATGGCTCTGTGTTGAGTCAGGTGCTTTTGGCAATTACTTAACCTCTCTGAGTCTCAGTGTCTCATTGGTGAAGCATTGCAGGGTTGTGGTAAAATTAAGATAATGCATGAAAAACACTTATTGTAGTAAACGGTAGCTTCCATTATAGTTGTTGTCAAATGGCTGATGGCAGTTTGAAACACTCCTCATTACAAAACTCGGCGAACACACTGAGGGTGAGCCTGCAGTTCCCCTCCAGGAGCTAGATGTGTGTGACACACACACCCATGGTGATGTGGTACAAGTGATTTTTACTGAACAAAAGGTTTCACCCATCACTGAGTCAATAACACTAGGCATCAAGTTGTGTGTCCTGCCCTGGGCCAAGACCTGTGGAGTGGGGCGCTTTTGTTAATCAGCAGAACCTCTCTACCATCACTGGTGCTGGTGTACATTAACAGTCTTTCTGTTGGATACACAATGGCTGTATGTATCCAGTATTTAAGTGACCCTACCCTTTAACACGACACTGCTATCTCATTTCTAGGAATATACCCACGGAAACAATTAGTCAAGTATGAAAATCCTGGCACATAGTAAGTCCTCAAATATTTGTTGAAAGATTACTGAATAAATGCTTAGATCTTACAGTGTGATTTCTAATGGCAAACAGAAGGAATAGTCTCTATGTCAGTAAATAGGTTAAGAATACGGTATCACACAGAGCCTTTAAAAAAAGATGCAAATCATTTAATGTGAAATCAAGTGCAAACACAAATGCAAAATAGCATATATAATTTACATTCCCATTTGAGTTTAAAAAAACAAGTGTGTGTATGTGCATGCATGTGAAACACATTCAGAAGGATGGACACCAGGGGCCATTTCATCAATGGGATCTAGAGTGAATTTAACCTCTTCCTCACCTTTCTATATTATCTGATTTTTTTTTTTTTTACAGTGACTGAATACTCATTTTGAAACCATTAAAAAAGGGGAAAGTGTTCTCATTTTGAGAAGGAGGAGACAGAGAGGAAATGATACATGGTCTCTGCCATGGAAGGACTTCTTGGGAAACTCAGGCTAACCGTAAGTCAATTCAAGAACAAAAATGAAACAAGTTCTCACAAACACACACACACACACACACACACACACACACACACACACACACACACACACACACCATTGCTAGGGAAGATTAATTTAGTTCTCTAGTTTGACTACTAGGCAAGTCCAGAAAGTGAAACCTAAAATTTGCCTCCTTGGACTATCAACTCAATGATACCAATATCACATCATTTTGATTACTGTTGTTTCAGATTAAGTATTGAAATCAAGAAACACAACTCTTTTAACTTTATTTTTATAAACTCTTTTAGCTTTTAAAAGTCTTTTATCTTTTAAAAAAAAAAAAAAGGCTGATGGTATTTTTTTTTTTTTTTTTTGAGTTGGATTCTTACTCTGTTGCCCAGGCTGGAGTGCAGTGGCAAGCTCACAGCTACCGTAGCCTCGACCTGCGAGGCTCAGGTGATCCTTCCGTCTTAGTCTTCCAAGTAGCCGAAACTACAAGTGTGCGCTACCATGCCCAGCTAATAGCAGTGAAGCTATTGATCAATTTGGAGAAAACTGCCTTATAAACAACACTGAGTTTTCCAATCCATGCACATGGTACACCTCTCCATTTGTTTAAGTCTTCTTTAATTTCTCTCAGCAATGTTTTATAGTTTTCTGGGTACATATTTTATTAATTTTATCCTAAAATATTTCATATTTTATGAAATATAGTATTTCTTATGTTGCAAATTTTATACTTCTCTACCTTTATTTTCCCATTGTTCATTGCTAATATATGGAAATATACTTTTTAGGTATATTGGCCTTGTTCCCTGTGGTCTTACTAAATTTATCTACTAGTTCCAGTAATTTTTAATAGCTTCTTTAGCATTTTCTATGTACATACTTGTATTGTCTGCAAAAAAATAAATAAATAAAATAAAAGAGTTCCACTCATTTCTTTTCCATCTGTGTGCCTTTTATTTCTTTCTTCTAACTTACTGAATTTCCCAGGACTGCCAGTACAATATTGAATAGAGGTAGTGAAAGTAGACATATTGCCATTGCCTAGTCTTGGAGAAAGTGTAACAATACACTATTGAGTATGACATCAGTGTAGGCTTTCTTTAGATACCCTTGATCAGACTGAGGAACTCCCTTCTATACCTAATTGACTGAGAGGTTTTTGAAAAATCATGAATGGGTATAGAATTATCTCTTTTTCTGCATCTGTTGAGATGATTATATGGTCAATATCCTTTATTCTATTAATACAGTGAATTACACTGATTTTGAAATGTTAAACCAACCTTGCATACCCTCAATTAACCCCATTAATCATGGTGTATTAACCCTTTTACATATAGCTGCATTCTATTTGCTTATACTCTGTTATGGATTTTTACATCTATGTTCATGAGAAATGTTGGCCTGTAGTTTTCTTGGAATGTCTTTCTCTTATTTTAGTATCAGACATACTAGTCTCATAAAATGGACTGAGAAGTGTTCCATTATCTTAAACTTTCTGAAAATGTTTGGTAAGGCTAGCATTATTCTTACCTCAAATGTTTAATAGAATTCACCATGGAGGAGTTTTCTTTATGGAAAGATTTTAAGTTATAAAAAATTACAAATTCAATAAATATAATAAAATATGCAATATATATAATAAATGTAAAGCTATTTAGACTTACCCTTTTAGTAATTGTGCCAACTACTAAGTTGTACCAATTTTGGTAATTTTTGACTTTCAATAAATGTATCCATTTCACCTAAGTTGCCAAATTTAATTCCATAAGTTATAATGACATCTTTTTTTGTTACCTTTATGTGTATAGCATCTGTAGTGATGTATCCTTTTTATACATTATATTAATAATGTGTATTTTTCTCTTTCTTAATCAGACTAGCCATAGTTATATCAATTTATTGATCTTTGAAGAGAGACAGCTTTTGTTTCATTCATATTTCCAATTGTTTGTCTGCTTACTATTTCACACATTTTATTTGTATTTTTTTTTTTTTTTTTTTAGTAGGAGTCTCACTCTGTTGCCCACACTGGAGTGCAGTAGCATGCTCCCAGCCACCGCAGCCTCAACCTGCTGGGCTCTGGCTATCCTTCCACCTCAGCCTTCCAAATAGCTGGAACTACAGGCACATGCTACCACACCCAGCTAATTTTTTGATTTATTGTAAAGATGAGGTCTCGCCAAGTTGCCCAGGTGGGTCACGAACCCACAGGCTCAGGCAATTCATTCACCTCAGCCTCCCAAAGCACAGGATTATAGGCTGAGCCACTGAGTCTGGCTTTATTTGTATTTTAACATTACCTTTTTTCTACTTACTTTGGTTTTAGTTGGTTCTTCTTTTTCTAGCTTCTAAATGTGGCAGTTTAAGTCATCTTTTAAACCTTTGTTAATATCAATTAAATTTATTGATTTTAATGTAAATATAGTATAAGAATTTAAGACTAGAAATTTTCTCCTAAGGTCTGCTTTACTTGTATCCCACAAATTTTATATGTTGAATTTTAACCTTCATTTCAAAATCTTTTCTAGTTTCCTTTGTAATTTTTTTCCTTTTACCCTTAGCAATATGTTGTTTAATTTCCAGATATTTGGGAATTTTTCAGATACCTAGTTTGCTATTGAATTCTAAATCAATTCAGTGACTGTCAAAGAAACAGTAATCCTTTTAAATTTAATGAGATTTGTTTTATGGCACAGTATGTAGCCTATGTTAGTAAATGTTCTATGTGCAAAAAAAGAAAATGTTCTATTTGTGAAAAGAATGTGTATTTTGCTATTTTAGGGTATTTGTTTCAATAATGTCAGTTAGATCGAGTTTTTCATAGAGTTACCCAAGTTTTCAGTGTCCTTACCGATTTCCTGTCTACTTGCTCTATGCATCACCGAGAAAGAAATCTCCTATTGTAATTGTGAATGTATCTATTCCTCCTTTCAACTCTGCCACTTTGGCATGTATTTTAAAGCTGCATAATTAGGTGCACTCACATTTAGGGCTTTTACGTCTTCCTGAGGAACTGACCTTTTTTATCATTATCAAGTGGCTCTCTTTGTCTTGAGTAATATTTCTTGTCCTAAAGTCTTACTCTGCTTGATAATATAGACACCTTAGCTTTCTTATGGTTAGTATTTGCACATTCTATTTTTCCCAATCTTTACTTCTAATCTATCTGTGCCCTTATTATTAAAGCGTTTCTTGTAGAAAGTAGGTAGTTGAATATTACAGGTTTTGTCTAGCCTGATCATCTCTAACTTTTAGCTGGAATGTTTAAGCCATTTACATTTATGTAATTATAGATTTAGCTGAGTTCATCACTTTCGTTGAGCTCTTTCTTTTCTATTTTTCCTGTTTCATTTTTTTTCTTTTCCTAACTTCATTCATTTGAGTGTTTTTGAGTATTCCATTTTATCTCCTCTTTTGGCTTATTAGCTGTATCTTGTTTTTAGTGGTAACTCCAGGATTTGCAATATATACCTTTAATCATAGTACTCTATCTTCAGAAAATATTATAGCACTTCACCAATAATGTAAGAATCTTTCAATAATACACCTCCACTTCCTCCTGCTTTCCTTTTTATCATTGTTGTCATACACTTTGCATCTATATAATATTATCATTTTGTTTTATATAATCAAAATTATTGTAATACATTAGTGAGATATAATTTACATACCATAAAGTTCACCAATTTAAAATGTACATCAATGCTTTCAGTATATTGACAGCCTATAAAGCCATCACTGTAAGTCTAATTCTGGAACATTTTCATCACCCCAAAAATAGATCTTATACCATTAGCAGTCACTCCCCATCTCCACTGGACATACTTCATTCTTAGGCTGTTATTAATCTACTTTCTGTCTCTATGGATTGCCCTATTCTGGATACTTCATATAAGGGTATCACATACTATTGTGACTGGTTTCTTTTACTTAGAATAATGTTTAGAGAGGACATTGCTTTGATGAACTCTAGTGTCTCCACATGGCTCCTTGAGTTATGGTCGCCATGTTTTCTCCACTTTGGCCCCCACCCCTACCTTGGGGAAGTGAATCAATCTCTCTCTCTCGTTTGTTTTCTAAATAAATGTTACTTGAAAACTTAAAAAAATAAAAGAATAATGTTTAGAGAGTCATCCATGTTGCAGAGCCTATCAGTACCGCATTCCTTTCTATTGCCAAATAATATTTCATGATATGGATATACCACATTTGTTCATTAGTTGATGAACTTTTGAGTTGTTTCTACTTGTTGACTATAACTAATAATATTGCTATGAATATTTATGCACAAGCTTTTCTGTGAATATAAGTTTTCATTTCTCTTAGGTATATACCAATTAGTGAAATTTCTGAGTCTTATAGTAACTCTATGCTGAAGAACTGCTGTTTTCCACAGGAATATCATCATTTTATCCCTATCAGCAGTGTTTGATGGTTCCAATTTCTCCATAGGCTTGTCCACACTTGTTATTATCTCTCTTTTTTATTATAGCCATACCAGTGGATGTGACATGGTATATCACTGTGGGTTTATCTGATGATTAATGATGCTATTAAACAGTTTTTCATATATTAATTGGCCATTGATATATTTTCTTTGGGGTAATGTCTATTCAATGTATGTGTCCACTTTTAATTGAGTTTTTAAATTTTTATTATTATGTTGTAATAATTCTTCATATATCCTAGATACACGTCCTTTTTCAGATTTTTTTTTGTAAAATTTTTCTACCAAGCTGTATGTTGCCTTTTTGCTTTCTTTCTTTCTTTCTTTTCCTGCTTTTTTTTCTGAGTTGTAGTCTCACTCTGTCGCCCAGGCTGGAGTGCAGTGGCACGCTCACAGCCACCCCAGCATCGACCTGCTGAGCTCTGGTGATCCTTCCACCTCAGCCTTCCAAGTAACCAGAACTACAGGCACACATTACCATGCCTGGCTAACTTTGGATTTATTGTAGAGACAAGGTCTTGTCAAATTACCTGGGCTGGTCTCGAATCCGTGAGCTCAGGCAATCCACTCACCTTGGGCTCCCAAAGTGCTGGGATTACAGGCTGAGCCACTGAGCCCAGCCATTTTTTCACTTTCTCAATGGCATCTTTTGAAGCACAAAAGCTTTTAATTTTATTGAATCCAACTGATCAAGCTTCTCTTTAATTCTTGGCTTTTGGTGTTAGACTACAAAACTGTTTCCCAACTTGAAGTCACTCCCATGTTTTCTTCTATGACTTTTACAGTTTTAGTTCTTATATTTAGATCTGTGATCTACTGTGAGTTAATTTTTCTGTATGATATGAGAAAATTTCTTCTTTTGCATGTGTATATCAAGTTGCCCCAGAATAATTAGCTGAAAAGACTATTCTCTCACAATTAAATTGTCTTGACCCTTTGTTGAAAATCAGTTGACCGTAATTGTTAAGGTTTGTTTCTGGACTCTCAATTTTATTCCATTAATTTATATATCTAACTTTGTACCAGTACCTCAGTGTCTTCACTACTATAGCTTTATAATAAGTTTTTAAATTAGAGAATTTTTAGTCCTCCAACTTTGTTCTTTTTAAGATTAGTCTAACTATTACAGGTCCCTTACATTTTCATATCAAGTTTAGGTTTAGCTTGTCAATTTCTTTTAAGAAGTCAGCTGAGATTTTGATAAAGATTGCAATGAATCTGTAGATCAACTAGGAGACTATTCCCTTCCTAACAAGATTAAGTCTTATGATCCAACATGGAATGTTTTTCTATTTATTTAGATCTCCTTTAATTTCTTTCAAAAATGTTTCTATAGCTTTTATTTTATGCAAGCTTTTGGTTTTCTTTTTTAAAAAATTTATCTCTAAGTATTTTATTCTTCTAAATGCTATTATTTATAACTGGAATTATTTCTTAACTAGATTTTCAAAGTTTTTATTGTTAGTGTATAGAGATACAATTGAAGTGTTCCCTCCTTCTATTTTATGAAATAGTTTGTGAATATTTTGTGTCAACTATTCTCTAAATGTTTGGTAGAATTCACCAGTGAATCCATCTGACCCTTGACTTTTCTTTGTTAGATGATTTTAAAGTTAATATCTCTACTTGTTTTAGGTCTATTCAGATTCTCTATTTCTTCTTGAGTCAATTTCAATACTGTATTTCTCTAGGATTTTGTCCTTTTCATATAAGTTCTCTAATTTGGTGGCACACAGTTGGTCATAGTATTCCTCTTATAATCCCTTTACTTACATAAGATCAGTAATGAATGTCCCCTCTTTCCTTACTGATTCTTGATTCTTCTGTCTTCCTGCCTGCCTGTCTGCTTGTCTGTCTGTCTGTCTATCTATCTATCTATCATCTATTTACCTTTTTGTCAGTCTGGCTAACAATTTTCTAGTTTTGTTGATCATTCAAAAAGAACAACTATTTCATTTTTTCCACTCTAATTTTTATTCTTACCTTCTGTATTAGTCTGCTCAGAACTCTATAAAATAATGCCACACATTGGGTGGCTTAATCGACAGAATTTTGTTTTCCCAAATTTCCAGAGGCTAGAAGTCCTTGATCAAGGTGCAAGTGAACATGGCTTCTGGTGAAGATTCTCTTCTTGACTTGTAGGTGGTTGCCTTCTTTTTATGTCCCCATTTGGCCTTTCCTCAGTGAGTACTCACAAAAAGAGAGTGAGCTCTCTAATGTTTCTTCTTAAAAGGATGCTAATTATATTGGATCAGGGTCCCACCCATGTGACCTCATTTAACCTTAATTACTTCCTTAGAGGCTCCATCTCTAAATATAACCACACTGGGGTTTATGTACTCAGCATAAGAATTTTGAGGGGTACACAGACATCCAGTCCATTGGGCCATCCTTTGGCTCATTTTAGGTTTAGTTTTCTTTTTCTAGTTTCTTGCAGTAGAAGGGTAGGTTATTGGTTGTGATCATTTTTCCTTTTTGATATAGACATTAAGAGCTATACATTTTCCGTAAGTTTTAGTCAATTATATTTTCAAGGAAATTTTTAAGAACCAAAAGAAAAGTATCTTATATTTACTCACACATTTACTGGGTTTGGGTTGCTGTTGTTTTGTTTTTTGTTTTTTTGAGATGGGGGTCTTGCTTTGTTGCCCAGTCTGATCTTGAACTACTGGGCTCAAGTAATCCTCCTGCCTTAGCCTTCCAAATAGCTGGGACTACAAGTGCTCCTAAATTTTTGTGTATAAATATGAATTTTCATCCTGTAATATTTTCTTCCAGCCCAAGGAACTTCCTTTAATATATTTTGTAATAGAGTCTGTTTAGGAACAAATTATCTCAGCTTTATTAAATTGGGGGGGTCTAAAAATGTTTTTATTTTATCTTCACTCTTGAAGAATATGTTCACTGAATATAGAATTCTATAGATTTGCATTGTCTTCTAGCTTGCAGTGTTTGTGATAAGAAATCAGTGGTAATTCTTATCTTTGTAATGATATGTCTCTTTTCTCTGCCCAATTAAAAAACTTCCTCTTTGCTGCTAGTTTCCAGCAATTTGATTATATTTCTGGATGCTATTTTCTTTGTATTTCTCCTGCTTCATGTTCTGGTTCATTGAGCTTCTAGAATCCATGACTTTCTAGTTTTCAGTAAATTTTTAAAAATCTTGGCCATTATTTCTTCAAATATTTTTCTCCTACTTGCTCCCTATGATCTGTGCCTCCAATTATATGTATGTTTGATCACTTGATATAGTTCTTTAGTTCACTGAAACTCTGTTATGCTTTCCCTATCATTTTTTCTCTGGTGTACTTAAGTTTGAGTAGTTACTATTGCTTTCTCTTCAGGTTCACTGATCTTTTTTCCTACTGTGTTCAATCTACTATCAATCCCATTGTGACAGCCAGACTCTAAAATGGCCCCCAATGAAAACTGCCTCCTGGTATCCATCCCCTTGTTTAATCTAGTATGCTGATTGTGGGCATATTGATGACTTGCTTCTATGGGACATCACATCTGTGATTAGGTTACAAAGGACTATAACTTCTGTCTTGCTAGCAAAATCTCTCTACTGAATTTTTGGCTTGCTCGCTTTGATAAAGCAAGCTACCACGTTGGAGAGGTCCATACAACAAGGTCACAAAGGTGGTCTGTGGCTAATAGCCAGTGGAGAACTGAAGCCCTTGATCCAATATCTGCCAAGAAACTGAATTCTTACAACAACCAAGAATGCTTAGAAGCAGATCCTTCTCAGTCGAGCCTTCAAGTGAGACTGCAGCACTGAACGACACCTCAATTTTAGTCTTGTGAGAGGCCCTAATGCAGAGGACCCAACTAAGCCACATCTGGATTTCTGAGCCCTATGAACTGTGAAATAATAAACATGTGTTGTTATTTAAGCTGCTAGGTTGGTGGCAATTTGTTACTTATCGATAGGTAACTCATCTGGTAAACTATTCACTTTCAATATTGTGTTTTTCAATTCTAAAATTTTTATTTGGTTATTTTTACATATTATTGTTCTTATTTCACTCTGTTCATCTTTTTCTTTAACTAATTGAGATATTTATAATAGCTGTTTTAAAGTTCTTATCCTCTAATCTCATATCTATGTTTTCTGGGGCTCTGTTTCTACTGATTGCTTTTTCTCCTGGATATAGGTCATATTTTCCTCTTTCTTTATGTGTTAGTAACTTGTTATTGAATGCAGGGCATTGTGAATGATCTATTGTTGAGTGTGGATGGTGTTGTCTTACTGTAAAGAATGTAAAATTTTGCTTTGTCAGGCACCTGCATTACTGGCGGAGCATATTGCTTTTGTGTTGGTTTGTTCATGTGCTTGTTAGGGTACATGTAAAGCAGCCTTTACTCCAGGGACAGTTTAGCCCTATTGTCAAGATCTGATTCTTCTGGGATCTCTATTGAACACCCAGGTAGTCATGAATGTGTCTTCACACAGGTTAGTCTGAACTTGAATATCTCCCAGTTCTGCATGAGCTCTGATAATTTTAGCTAATAGCTCCCAGTGGTTGCTTCTTGCCCAACCTCATGGAGTTTCACCACATGCATAAGCAGCTTTGTATTTAGCCAAAGACTCAAGGGCACCTCCATGCAGATTTCTGGACCTCTTTCTCTGCTGACCTCTCTTCACAGTACTCTCCAGTGTTCTGCCCAATACATTTCAAAGGCCTTGGCCTCCCCAAACTCCAGTCTTCATCCTCAGCTCTGCTAGATTTCCATGCCCTCTTGGTTACACCCCATCCCCACACTACTGTCTGGAAAATGCCTCCAGTTGGAAAGCTAGAGTTCCCTTGTTTGTTTCCTGCTTTCAAACATCACAGTCCTACACTGCCTCTTGCCCAATATCCGACAATAGCTGCTTCCTACATTTGGTCTAGTGTCTTAATTGGTTTGGGTGGGATGGTAAGATCACTACCAGTTACTTTGCTGTGGCTATTAGAAGCTGTTGGGCATTTCTGGAGATGTATAAGAGGGAATGAGATCAGCACCTCCCTCCACCCCTTGGGTTTTTAAGCTTTGTGCAGATACTCAGCTGGTTTCCTTGTCAGGAAGGGGCAGGGGAATATGCATCAGAAATGCCCTTCACCAGCTGTGTCATGACAACAAATCCCTTTGTCTTCTCAGCAAATCACTTGCTGGCATGTGCAAGAACCTCTCAGGAAGCCACTCAGTTCACCAGGGATTTGTTTATTCTATGGGCCCATCAGATTCCCCAGTTGCAAAGCGATGTACTCATAATTTCTGCACTAAGACCCTAGGCCGGATGATAAATCTGTGAGCTTGAAGTGGTCCCAGAAAAGCCTGAGTGTCTCAGGCACCTGGCACACTGTTACATAGGAGCCTCTGGCTACAGGGGCACCCTCTGTCCCCTAATAGAGACACAAACCCAAGGGATCTCCAGTCTAGCTGATAAACAATGCCAATTGCCCAGGAGGTGTCTTTAAAATGACCAACACCCAGGTCCCACCACAGACCTGCTGAGTGAGAACTGGGGCACTCCACAGTGTCTCCCCTGCACAGCCAAGGACCATTCTGTAATCTTGTATCTCATGAAGCCGAAGAACTCGTGGATACAAGAGTTAAAGACTTCACAGAAATGCCAGCGCCTTGTAAGCCATCCAATGTCAGTCCCAGGGGACACAAAGGTGACTCAGCTCCAAGAAAGAAAAATTCTGAGCTCTCTCTGAATCATGGCACTTTTATATAGGAAGGAACCTATATAAAAGAAAGGTTGTTCTCACCAACCTCCCTCCCACCCCCCAGCTTTTCCACTCCACAGCTGAAGAAACCCACACCCAGAGGGCTTAAGGGACATGATTAAAACACGTTTTAATAATATATTTTATCTAGCCAGTACATTAAAAAATTATCTCATAAAATATTTAAAATATTATTTCAACATGTAATCAATGAAAATATTGACGGGTTATTTAGGCCTAGGGTGGAGTTACTCATCCAGAGCTTTCCCTACTGCCTTCCAAACCCCTGCTGCAATCATATCAGTCAGAACAGAGTTCAACATCCAAACCACAGCTGAGCCCTCTGAGGTGCCTTGCTCCTGACCTCTGACTACCTTCTCCTTGTCCACAGGCTCACCAGGTCCTTTCTGTTAGTAGCATCAAGGTCCTTCTGGCCTTAAGGCGTCAAACTTCCTGTCCCCAAGAATGCCCTGCCCAGCTCTTCAGCAATGGCCCTTCCTCCTTCAGTCACAGGTTGAGAGCTCCTGCCTCATCAGGCCCCCTGGACCCCCGAAGGCCAGTGCCAGGTTGTCACTCTCCATCTGGGCATGTGCCTTGTGTATTAAGCTTTGTGCAGATACTCAGCTGGTTTCCTTGTCAGGAAGGGGCAGGGGAATATACCCCTTCTCTCAGGGGGCTGGGGAGACTTCTTGCTTACCTCTGTCCTGTCTGTTCCTCCCCTGCCCCTACCTAGCTGGGAGCTTCTAAAGAGCAGAGAACATATCTGTTTGGGGCATCACTGTGTCCCCAATGCCTAGCAAAGTATCTTGAATGAACAAAAGAAATGGATAATCATCAACTGACAAATGGCAGAAATCCCTTTGTCACTAACCTCCTGAGTGTTATGAGGGCAAAGGTTTTGGGGTCCCAGTCTGTGTCTCTGGTGAACCCCATGGTGGCAGGCCCAGCTAGAAGCCCTGCCTGCACTGGGTCACACACTGAACACACTGACATCCAAAGTCCAGGCAACCCAGCATGTGCAGTCCCAGGGATAGCCCCAACAGAACTGTGTTCACTGCCTCTTCCTCCAGCAAGCACAACCCAGCCCTGCAGCCCTGCCTCGGGGCAGGCATGTGCTCTCACCAGTCCACCTGATCTGCACAAGTGATGAAGGAGAATTTAGGATTTATGTTTCCGCTCTAAAACAACCCGGGAGCTGGGTTCATCCATTCAGGGCAAAGGCTTAAATATTTAGAAGCAACAGACAAGCGCTGGCGAGGGGAACGATTTTCATTTTCTTGTATCATGTCCTCCTGTGTGCCCTTCAAAACTCCAAGCAACCCATACAACAAGACCTACCCTTGCCTAAGTTGCTAATTATGAGTCAGAGCCCAACGCAGGACCAGTAGAAGAATCAGAATCAGCATCTCAGTAATGAGCATGATGAAGAGTCATCTAGGTCCCCAATCTCTCCGCAGGTCTGGAGCCAGCCCGGCACTGTCTATGGAAGTATAATAAAGCCAAGTTTAAAACTGCTCTAGTAGCAACGGTAGAGAGGTAAAAACGAAACAGGCAAGACATGTTTTAATCATATATTTTATCTAGCCAGTATATTTAAAATATTATCTCAACATGTAATCAATGAAAATGGTGTTGGGTTATTTAGTGTGGCTTTTTTTTTTTTACACTAAATCTTTGAAATGCCGTGTGGATCTTACAGGCATACCACTTGGGTGAGCCTTGATTCAAGGGCTCAGAAGCATCTGGAGGAGGCACCAGAGCATCTCACCTGAGGCTGCTTGAGAATGTCCATAGCAGAAAAGACATGGGACACCCTGGTCCCGAAGTCCCCTCCCCACCCCTGCAGGCACTGGTGTCAGCCAAGGAGGCTGAAACTGCTGTGTTCTCTTTCCCCCGGATTAATTCACTTGTATTTATTTGGCTTTTTAAAAACAAAGTCAAAGTTAATGCTTTCTATTCATCACAAGGAAAGGGCAGTCCTCCTAGGGGGATCTGTCAAGTAGATGTTCTTTCTGTAAATAAATAAAAAGGTGACAGTGCAGAGAAGGAAAATTACACTGAACTGAAATCTGGGATATTTTTTCCCCTTTCAGATCCATAAGCCAAAATATTGCTAAGGCTTTTTATAAACAAAGATAATGAGTTGTATAATTTATGTAAATTAACTAATGCTGCTGCATTTTCTAGAAGTAACATAAACTGCATTATTTATTTGATGTGCTTTTTGGAGTAAAAAATAATTATAATTGGATATTATACCTAACAGGTTTCTCCTATTGTTTTCTTATTAAGGTTTGTGGTTTTGAATACAAAACACAGAATCGCTGAGTGCACCACATGTGTGGCTTTCCTTTTGCACATACGTAAATGAAGATGATCTTTTTAAAAGATCAGGAGTCTGGTCAGGGCCCTTGACCACGATTTCTGTGTGTCAGAAGGCAGCTGCATGGGCCAAGGACCACGGGCATGGCTTCTGCAGATATTGATTATTTTCAGCTACTATGGGGTCCTAGTTGATTGCAGCCCCTGCGATGCCACTGACTTCATTTTCCCATCTCAAAGTAGGCTCCGTGGCACCAACCACATCAGCCTCATCCAAGGTCTTGCTATAAAGGGAGCATCTCGGACCCCGCCCAGGCCAACGGAATCAGAATCCCCAGGGAGACTTGTGTGCACGTGAAAGTTGGAGAAACACTTTTCTACCTCCTTTGCAGCGAAGGCCCAGTCACTTGCTGGACCCCTCCGGGGGAGACAGCTGGAGCTGCACACGGGCTGGGCCCTCCACGTTTGTTTGTTCCGGACTCACAGCATCAGCCCACACTCCTCCTCACATCTACCATATATTGCAATGAGCGGTACATAACCACACACTGCAATTCTTAATATTATCATATCAGGAGCATTAAAAATGCAAGAAAGGATAATTAAACTAAATAAATTAAACGAGGATCTTGAAATACACAACCCTGGAAATACTTTTGCTGCCTAAATGCTCACTAACATCTGTTGGCCTCGGTCATGCCTGCTATCCTCTTCTGATATCCAAAGCACGAAATATGGCAAAATGCCAACTGTAAATAGCTCTCATTCGAATCCATGTTTACACAGCCAAAGACGGTCCTAACGTGGAAGAGGAAACTCTACTGGAAGCTCATTCATCTTTGGGCTTTCAAATATTGGGTTCCTGGACTCCCGTGCCCTGGAGAACAAGGCTGATTTCCTCAATCCCAGGGGTGAGGAGAAATAAAACAAAAACACCTCAGACCAAAAAGGAACGAAGGGTAATTTACTGAATTTATTTCATCTCATCTCCCTTAATCATGTAAAAACAAAACCCAAAAATGTTCTACATTCTGGTTTGTGTCCAACACAATATGCAAACTAATTGAGTGTAGAAAGCATTGCTTTGCATTATATCAGTTAAAGTAAGTGTAACAATTGCTCTTCCTACCCCCGGGCTCTGTTTCATTTCTGTTTTTGTTATAATTCAGTCCATTCACAATATGTCATTGCAAACACTATTTGCAAAAGAAAGTATAAAAAACAGATTCTTTATTTCTTAGTGCATTTATTTTCATTTCCCCTTCTCAGCCTCTCCACATTTATACCATGCTTCCATCTGGAGGGCTTAAAAAAAGTAATAGACGAAGTTACTATACATAATGAAACGCACACTCATCTGGTATTTAGCCTGAGAATTTCATTGCCAGGTGTTGTGAAAGGGAAAAAAAAATATGGCCAAAATACTGTGTTGCAGCTCATTTCCAAACATTTCATATCGTGCCTGAAAAAGTGTTTCGTTAATTTGGAAGGAGAGTGACTTCGGTGAGTTTTCCTTAACCACCCCGCCTTCCTGGAAGAGGCAAACGTGATCGGTTCGGCAACTGACACCAGGCTGCTGGACCAATCCCACTGCCAGTGTCAGAGGGACCTCAGCATCGCCATTGTGTACTTGGTCATGGGGGCAGCCACCCTCCTGCCTGGAGCACGCAGGGCACTGTGCCTTCAGTCCTTCCGGAGATACAAATTGAGCCTTTACGGGGCTAGGTGCTGGCCAGACAAACACAGGGAAGCATCGTCATGGAGATGAGACAGACGCGCCTTTCAGGGAAGCTCTGAGAGCTTCATGCAAAGGGGAAGGGAGTTGGATGGGAACAGAGTAGCCCAAAACAACCCCGCTGGCTGCAAAGAGGCGACCAAGGGAGCCTCATTCCGCCCACCTTTCTGCAGAGGCTGTAATTTAAGACTTCCAACTCTCTCACCGCAATTAAAGAATTAAAGGTCAGCAACAAGATTCACTTCCTCGTGGACCGATTAGTCCGATTAGTCCCGTGGAAAGCCAAGCGGATTCTGTTTGTAAAAAATAACTGCCGAATGGCTCAGCGTATACTCTTTTGGGAAACGGAACTTAATATGACATTATATTGACAATTAGGTCTAATTCCATGTACAAAAGTGCACAACAAAATGAGAGGTTTAAGTGAAAAACCAGTGTGAGGGCATCATGCCACATAAAAGGATGAAACATTTGTTTCCGCCACACTGCACGTGGATGGGGAAGGAGTCGGGGGAAATAAGGAGTCTTGGGGTTTCCCAATTTAGTTTCCCATAGTCTCCTATGGAAAAGATTACAGTGTTTAACATCTGTCTAATATTTTGGAAAGAAAAATAAGTCATAGAGTGTTCTGAAACAACCTATCAGACAGCGCTAATACCTTGGAACGTCACAGTCAGGCCATGGGCTTGTTATCTGTTGCTGAATGTCACCCAGGCATCTCTTCTGAGGTGGTGGCTGGGGGACCACCCCTGGGATGGCTTCAACAGCTGACTGCTAAGCAACCCCACCCCATCTGTGTCATCTGAGAATGGGAACAGCCCCAGACGTAGTGAAGCAAGCATGCCAATTTGCTGCCTTCAGCCCAGACACAACTCACCAGATGAGCTTCACAGCCCTGTTGGCTTCTGAAAACTGGTTCAAGGTAGCATCCTACATTCCACAAGAGCTGACCTCACTTCCATCAGCATTCCTGCAGTCTCCTCCAAGACTTAAACACATTTTTTTTTAAGGAAATTTCAAGCAAAAGGGACCACAGAAACATATACTATCCTGGTCTCCACTAACATCGCAGATGTTGAAATATGTAGATCTCAGCAGAGCTTTTAACATTGAGTTAGAAATGGAAAGACAAAAGCAGGGGGTTGAAAGAACCATGAATGCCACACACTCACTAAGGGATAAAAAAATCATCATCTATGAATGAAGGATGAACGGAACCGAAGGGAGGGGAAACCCACAGCCACTTGCTGTAGAATTTATGTTTCTGTAAGTGAAACATTAGGCTTTGCACATGGAGAAGAAATTATTGATATGTGTGTTCCCTTAAGGGAGGTTTCTCCAGAGGCCCATTCCAGATTTAATAATAATCCATATTCTTCCTCTGAAATGGCAAACTGAATCTTTGATTTCCTTATCACCACCACAGATACATGAATCATTAAGCCGCAAACAGGCAGAGGTTCAGTTTATCACACGCCACCTAGAATATTTAATAAAATAAATTCTAAATAATCAATTCACGAAGAGTCAACATTTCTTACACTTTTTGCAATAAATGTCTACCCCTCGCATCCATCATAAGCTGTACGTAAACGGTGGCAGCAAAGATGAAGGAGAAACTCTCCGGTTTTCTCGTGCTGTCATGTAAATACTTAAACGTGAACAAATGGCGTGTGGGCCCTCCCATCGGTCACTATTCTAGGGGGACGTGGTCGCCTCCAACGCGTGCAGGCTGCTTTCAACGCGCTTCAAGCCTAAAGATGCGGCAGTTCAATCTTTCTATCTTCTGTGACATCCCACCTGGTGTCATCAAAGCCGCACGTCATTGGTTCAGTCTTCCTGGTCAAGGGAGCAAAGTGCATCCTGAGACTTGCCCTGACCTTTCCACGAGAGCAGTGCCTCCACAGAGCAGTGCCTTGAGCTCTTAGGAGGACAGGACATTTCTGAACTTCCACACCACTCTTTGTAATGAAGCCCTGCATCTGCACCTCTATTTTCCACATTTTTTTTTTTTGCTGCAAGGGGGGAAGCAGACAGACAGAGGGACATGCACCTAATTAGTCTGCAAACCTATGCCTTCCCTCTGCTGGTGACTAGTCCACATCAACTAATGTGCATTGGATACATCTATCCTTTCAAGCTAAGGACAAATTAGGAAGAAACAAATAAGTCTGTGCCACGTGGATGATTTACTGCGAAAAATAAAGAAAAATAAGAAACCTAACCTCACCAGGTATGTTGTGAATAAAAATATTAGTTCATTACAGAAATATAAGCTGAGTCTGAACAGGGTCAGACTGCAAACATGAGTACAGGGAAATACACACAGCACCCTACTCCTTCTAGAAAAGGCTGCCATATTCTAGAACGGGGGTGGGCAAACTCCATTCATTGTCCAAATCTGGTCCACAGCCTGTTTTTGTAAATACAGTTTTATTGGAACACAGCCATGCCTATCCCTTGACTCTCCGCTATGGCTGCTTTCTTTCCGCAAAGGTGGAGTTGAATCACTGGGACAGACAGTGGTTCACAAAACCGAACCTATTTACTGCCTGGTCCTTTATTTTAAAAGTCCTTTCATTCCAAATCATCCATTCATTCATTCAAAAAATAGCTATTGGGCACCAAATGTACCCAACACCAGGGCTGTAGCAGTGAACAGAGAGGCAAGTCTGCTGTTCAGAAGAGGTAAAGAATGCAAGAATAGGATGATGTCACCTGGAGAACTGTTCGGTCACGGCCAACTGGTGTGTTCTGACTTGAGAAACCTGCTATTCTCTCTCTTGTTCATTGCCAAGGACAGAGTCAAGAATAATAGGCTCAAACAATATAATTCGAAATTTCAGTTAGATATCATTTAAGGGTGCTAGGAGTCAAATAATAAATTGCCGGAACAACTTGTGAAATTTTCCTTTGGACTTTTTTTCTTAATATAAAGTAAAACAAACAAACAAACAAAATAAAAAAGCACCTGCCTGGGAGTGAGGCACTGAGGCAGGACCCTACCAACAGCAGGAGGATGGCATGGGTCAGTACTTTCCAAATTAATGCACCCAGGAATCAGGTGGGGATCATACTAAGATGCATATCCAGACTCAGTGGGTCCAGGATGGGGCCTGAGATTCCGCACTCCTAATAAGCCCCCGGGGTCACACTGAGACCCATGGGCCACACTGAGCAGACAGAAGAGCAACATGACTGCTTCCATTTTGTGCTGGTCTCAGGTTTTTTGCAGCAGGAAAGAAAGGCATACCCTGGAGGCACACCATGTTACAAGGTGTGGGAATTAGGAAGCACAAGGAGGGAATGGAAGGTCATCTCATCTGCCCAGGAGAACACATGAAGCAGAACTGCGCTCTTTCATGAACTCATCTGCTTTCCTTCCATCTTGGGTTCTGGCCTTGCACCGAGGGAGGTATCCTCGAGGAGGCTTGGCAGCTGGAAACCCAAACAATGGCAACGGCACAAACAAGAGACCGGAGCAGCTGGAGGAATAGCTCGTTCCTGTCTTCAGTGTGTTCGGTAGCATTTTTCACCTCCACTCCTACTGGTAGCAAAGAAGCCATGCATTTGCACCACTATTTTCTCCATATTGTTTTTTGCTACAGTCTGGGAAGCAGACAGACAGAGTGACATGCGCCTGGTTGGTTTGCAAACTTTATGCCTTCCCTATGCTGGTGACTAATCCACATCAACTGAAGTGCGCTGGCTGCGTCTGTCCTAGGACGGGGTTAGGGATTCCTACTGACAGCATGAACTGCCCCACAGGGGCACAAGCCACGGCTGCCAATGATGGAGTTAATGTTCTAGCAATATTAGGGACTCGAAAGACACCAAGATCGATATTTTACAATTCAGTCAAGTGATGGCCAGAGGTATTCTTTACTCAAACAACCATGTCTGGCCATTGACAGAAGGGAAAAATACATATCCTGGTCTTAAAATGCACCCCCAGCTTCTGCATGAAAATTAAGAAACCCACAAACACCCAGAATGTGTGGCCCAGGGAACACGTAACTCTGTGCCCGCTGTGTGTTGAGGGCCAGACAGAATGGCCCTCGGTGAATTCTGACAGTGGTATTCAAGGGTTTACATTGTAATTGAATATGCTAAAATTCCTATCCGTGTCCTCATGGGCTAATGTGCAATGATGTTAAGGGACTGTTATGATAATAATTAAATACAAGTTCAGCATACCAAGTTGATATTCTGCCACTCTACCTTCATCGGGGAGTTTCTAGCTTAATAAGGCTCAAATCAAGTTTAAAAAAAGGAAATTACAAAATATTGTACATATTGTCATATACCAGAACTACAAGGAAGCCAGAAACTGTGATCGCATTTCCTTCGAGATCTTCCTGGCACATCTTTTACTAACAAGCTTCCCCCAAAGCACCAGGAGCAGGAAGGCCTCTGTTTCCCGAGGTAGCAGACTCTCACAGCAACCACACGGAGGCTTCTGGAAGTCCTAGCATTTGGGTACTTGGGAGAAATCCAGGACTCACTTTTCAGAGGGAGCAAGAGAGTCTCCAGCCTTGGCAGCACTTGGGTTTGCTGGAAAGCAGCCAGGAGTGTCTTTTCTCCTAGCATTGGCCAGTGTTCTTCCTGCTTTTTATGGTTCCTGTGTCAATAATGTGTCTGGAGATAAAGCAACTCACTTCCTTGTGTCTTCAGTGAGACCGATGCCCAAAGCGGACAAATCTCTGTAAAGATTCAAAGGAAACGGCTCTGATGTTTGGAGGGTTGTCAGATAAAATACACAACGCCCAGCAAACTGTGAGTTCCAGGAAAACAACAGACAATATTTTAGTACAGATATATTTGTATCAAAAGTTATTTGTTGTTTACCTAAAATTTACATTTAACTGAGTATCTTGTCCCCCCCAGCATGTGTGTGTATGTGTGTGTGTGTGTGTGTGTGTGTGTGTGTGTGTGTGTGTGTACACAAGTACATGTATGTACTAAATCTGGCAACATGCAATCTGGCCTGTGTGCAAGAGTGTACGCACAGACCCTCACTGCCAGAGTGAGTATAGCAGGAAGCCCCAAAAGCTACAGTTTCAGGACAAATAGAAATGGGCAGTTCATGCTGAGAGTAGATAAACAACTCATTACCCCTAAGTGAAGGTTCACATGGGAATATAAAATGTTCAAAAGCACTTGGGATCAAATCACAGCCAAGGAGTGCCAGCATGTTACACATGGTATTCAGGCCGTGGGGAAACCAACTCGCAACCTCCAAACTGAACAGCAAAGGACCTGCCAGGTCTTCCTTTTTCAGTATCTGGATAGAATGAGCATAATAATTGTATCTGCCTAACACGGGCGTTGCCAAGTAACTGAATGAAATGATGCTCATAAAGCAATGAGCTCAGGACCAGATGTTCAGTAAAAGTTCACTAATGACACCATCATTATTGTTACTGTTATTTGGCCGTAGTTAGGGAAGAGGGAACCTTCAGGAGACTGAGTATTTATGTCTCCTCAAAATGTGTATGTTGGAAGCTAACCCCCAATGTGAAGGCATTTGGGCCCCTCAGGAGGTGAGTAGGTCATGAGGTTGAAGCCCTTCTGAATGGGATTAGTACCCTTATGAAAGGGAACCCAGGCTCCCTCTTCCCTTCCACCATGCAAGAAGAACACAGCAAGAAGGCACCAATCTAGGAACCAGCAAACAGGCCCTCACTAGACCCCGACTCTAACTGTGTCTTGGTCTTGGACTTTCCAGTCTCTAGAACTGTGAGATATAAATTTCTGTTTTTTAAGCCACTGGGTGGCTTTGGTATTTTGTTATAGCAACCCAAAGGTACTAAGACAGAAAGACAAGCAAAACCATCACCCTGCCAGGCCTTTGCAAACTCAGCAGAACATAAACAGAAAGGACTGCTATTGCTACTTCAAAACGGAGCTAGCTTGATGTTATTTGTTTGTTAAAATTTTAATTATATGAACTGGGTAGCGACATGTCACCAGGGATGCCAAGTAATTAAAAACTAAGGAAAGACGATGGACTGGAGGTTCTGAATTGATTCTGCCAAAACATATCCAGGTAACAGGAAATTAAGTTTCAGCTTGTTAGCACGCTAGCAGAACGATGCACAAAAATTCAGATGATTAAAACTTAGCAGAGAGTCCTAGGAGATTCTCTGAGGTGCCGCTGAATGGACTGGCTACCTCCGTGAGAGGTCATGAGACAAGGACTCCTTAAGCACCAGTGCACAAAGTCAGGTTGAAGAGGCAGCCCCAAATCTCTTTTTTTTTTTTTGAGTTGGAGTCTAACTCTGTCACCCAGGCTGGAGTGCAGCGGCACCCTCACGTCCACCGCAGACTCGGCCTGCTGGCCTCAGGCAATCCTTCCACCTCAGCCTTCTAAGTAGCTGGAACCACAGGTACGTGCCACCGCACCCAGTTAATTTTTTTATTTATTGTAGAGATAAGGTCTTACCATGTTGCCCAGGCTGGTCTCGAACCCATGGGCTCAGGTGGTCCTCTCACCTTGGCCTCCCAAAGTGCTGGGATTATAGGCTTGAGCCACCACGTCTGGCTAGCAGACCTAAATCTAAAACTGAAGCCCTGGGTTCAAGTACCAGGTGTGCAACCAATGGGGGATAACTCATCAGCCATGATGGAATCACAGGGCTGGGGCAAGGCTCACATGATGTGGTAACCATGGAAGTATTTAGTCATGTGGCAGAGCTACTGCACAGAGCAAGGTCTTGTGGGGTAACTGATCCAGGCCTGCCCTTAGAGACAAGGAAATACAAGTTCATTCCAACACTCCAAAACCTTAATTCAGGGCCAGGCACAGTGCCTCATGCCTGCAATCCCAGCACTTTGAGAGGCCGAGATGGGAGGATTGCTTGAGCCCAGGAATTCAACACGAGCCTGGACAACAAAGTGAGACTTTGTCTCTATGAAAAATGTTTTAAAAATTAGCCAGGCATGGGTGACACACACCTGTAGTCCCAGCTCCTTGGGAGGCTGAGGCGGAAGGATCGCCTGAGCCCAGGAGGTTGAGGCCGCATGAGCTGTGATCATGCCACTGCCCTCTAGCCTAGGCAACAGTGTGAAACCCTGACTCAAAAAAAACCCAACAAAGTAATTCAGAAGTTGGTGATTTTAACAATCACCATATCACATTGAAATGGTCAGTTTTGTTTCTACTCATTTTTCAAATATGAGGCCGTGTCTTGCTTGCCTCTGTCTATTCTGCCCTTAACAGGTTACCTCGTATCTAAATACGAGAGACAGGCTTCCTAGAACTAGAAAATTAATACTCAATATATCTTTTTTGAACTGGACACAGCTAATATGAAGTCAAAGTGAACACTTCCTTAAGAAGGCAGCAATGGAATGCCACCCACTCCAGCAGTGAAGGAGCGGAAGCCATCACTTCCAGCTGGAGAAGACAGGGAAGACACAGTCGCAAGTCGAGACAGTCAGGAGTTACAAGACTCCTCAGACAGCCTGGACCCAGCAGACTTGGAATGAGGAACGCTGCAGGGTACAGACTGGTGGGCACCCGGTGAGACCAGAGGGGAATGGAGTGAACTAATACGTCCACAGACCAAAGACATCTTTGTTTACTAAAAGTAAAAGCATATCTTCTGTGTGAAGCACACAGTGGCCGCAGGCAGGCTCTTGGCCTCTCCAGCAGCTCCTGCTGCTTGGTTGTTTCATGAGCCAACTTACTTCCTTCTTATCTAGTCATTGCTGTTTTCCATACTTGATCTGGGCACCATACATGTTTGTGGCTGGCTATTTAAAATATTTTCCATCAGCTGCAAGCAAGGTGCCAATTTATCTTATGGCTGCAAGCAGAGCTGAAATGATCTGGCATTGCCACGAGGCACATGGCTATTTCATGCCCTGTTAATTCCTAATGTGGTAACTACAATATCATTCCTACTTTTAAAAGAGATTCTTTTTTTTTTTTAATATGTGGCCTAAGTGTCCAAATAAAGAACATCACTTCTAACGAGGCCAAGTCCCAAAACATAACCTTGTTACCACTGCGGCCACACTTACGCTGGGCTGCTAGCTTTAAGGCAGTTCAACAGGAAGTCAAAGAAACCCTCCATTCTTTTTAGGCAACACGCATTAAAGTTTCTCCTTGCGTCTGAAAATTGCAGTCAGGGGTGGTGGCTGGCATTTCTGCCTGAAGATGGCCCAGGCTAGGGGTTTCCTTCTATCTCAAACAGGCTCAGAGGGGAAGGGTGTCTTCTGTGCATGTGACCACTATGGAACCAAGAGCCTCTGTGCCATGACCACTCACTGCTTCCAAAGGCAGAACGTCTGTCATAAGGCACATCTTAAGGCAGAGACAGCCCCATTCCAGGAGGCCAATACAGTTAGTCCCCTACATATGAACAAGTCCTATTCTAAGAGTGTGTTTGTAAGTTCAATTTGTTCGTAAGTCCCACAAAGTTAGCCTAGGTGCCCACCTAATACAGTCAGCTAGACAGTACTGTACTGTCATAGGTTTATAATACTTTCCACACAAATAATACATGAAAAACCAACAAACACAAAAAATAAAGATAACGTTTTTAATCTTACAGTACAGTACCTTATAAAGTACAGTACAATATAACAGCTGGCACACCAGGACTGCCACAGAGTGAACAGGCAAGAAGAGTTACTGATGGGAGGAGGGAGAGGATGTGGGAAATGGCAGAGCTGAAGGATCAGCAGCAACAGAGATGGAAGGCAAGACCGACGTGACTGGACATGCAAACACATATTCACATATTTGAAAGTTCACAACTTGAAGGTTCGTATGTAGGAAACTTGCTCTATCTGGCCTAAATAGGGCTGGGAAGAATACTGGCATTTTGCAATTCTGTCCACCTGTTGCTGCAAGTCACATCCACTATTTCTCAATAGACTCCATCACTGCTGTCTGATACTTCCCATCCCTCCTTTGTCACATGATATGCTCCCACTCTGTCCTGCTTCCTTACAGTATGTCACTTCCCTTAGGCCAATTCTGCCTTATGTACCCTTCCAGAATATTCCACACAGGGCCTTGTGATTCTTGTATCTCAGCCCTCAAATCCCTGCATTACAGTAGCATGCCTGATTTTTTTGTCTCCCTATGAGTCCAGGGACCACATGGTGGATAGGAAACATTCAACCACTGCTGGGTGAATGAAGTGTATGTGCTGCCTTTATCTGAAAATTCTACAGATCTTACCCGAGTACCCCAGAGCAGCTGGTCTAAGAGCAAGAGCTTAAGTTTCAGGACCAAGCAGGCCTGGGCTTGCATCTCAGCTCTGTCACTGTTTGCAGTCAATAAGAGGCAAGAGAAACTTCTTTGATGTTCAAACTTTTCATCTATAAAATGGGTACATTGCATGGGTGTCTTGTGAGGATTAAATAAGATGGTATACCTGGTACATGGGAGATCCATAAGCCCACGACTCTCCCTTTAGTAAGTGTATGGCTCCCATCTGTTGTGGGAAACCCCTGAAGAAATGAGGGGTCGGGGGATGGGTGGAGAGCCAAGAGCTGCCCTGGGTCCTGAGACACCCAGCATTCTCAGGAGAGAGATGTGGACCCTATATCTACGACAGCCCTGCAAGCTTTTGGGGCCAGAGAAAAGTGCTGTGAACTTGGAAGGAATTCTTCCAGCATGGCCCAGAGAACAGCATCCCCTCTGGTCAACTTCCCCAGCACATCGACCGCCCGCCCTGGTGATGCTTCACATCTGGCTCTTTGCTGTCAGGGAACCTCCCATTTCCCCCGAGGTCCCCACCCTGTCAGGCTCCAGATAAGCAGGCAAGAGTCTGCACAGGGCACAGGACGCACTCCAGACCTGCCGAGATTTCATCTCAGGAGACATTGATATCACAACCACCTTCTTTCTCCTCTCTGCCAACCTTCATCATCCCTGGAAACCTTATCGAGCTAGCTTCTCCCTGGCTTACAGACAAGACAACTAATCATGGACCTAACAGCTCGTCAGCTTCAAAAGCAGCAGCCCCCATCCTGTGCCTGGCTGAGAAAATCAATGTGCCTTTGAGTTGCCGGGTGTTACCGAGGGCCCCAGCCTCTGAGAACAAAAGCAGCTAGATGGTTGAGGCTTCGAGAACAGGGCTGCAAGTTTTCCTGGCCTGAGGGAAGGCTTATAGCAAGTGGTATGTTAAACGGTAGATTCAAATATCTTCATTGTGCCCCTGAACTGAGGAAACCAGCTTGGGTGGCAGAAAACTCTCAGCTCCAAGACCTTCCCAACAGAAGGCAAGCTGGCTGGCACCATGCCTAATGTAATGTGGGTAGTGAGTGGATGGAAACTGCCTGACTGAATCCACCCCAAGGGAAAGGCAGGGTCCCGACTGGGAAGTCTCCTTCTCCTCTGAGAGCAAAGTCCCATGAATATCCCCATGCAATTTCCCCAGTGTGGTGGAACTCCCACCCACTGTCCCAGGGCACACCCACTGGGCTTCCCAGCCCCTGGCCCAGATGAGATAATAATTTGCTATGAGACGAGGGTGCTTATCTTGTCTGAAAAGTCCTTCTTCAGGGCTGTTTAAACAACTATGCCCACGGTAGACCATGCACAGCAGAACACGCCGGTGAACACAAGAAGGTGCTCATCCGACTCATCGTTCAGCAAACCCCAAATTCAAATAGGATGGGGTACAATCTTCCATCCATCAATAAGGGAGAGGATTGGTCATCTGCCATTTGGTGGGCATGTAATTAGTACAGCCACATAGTGCATCTAGTAAAACTGAAGATGCCAGACCTCACAGCCCAGCAGTTCCAAGGCCAGGCTGCCTATGTACACAAAAATACGTGTATAAGAACAATTACAGTAAGTGCCCTACATATGAATGAGTTCAATTCTGAAAGTGTGTTTGTAAGTACAATTTGTTCCTAAGTGCAACAACATTAGCCTAGGTACCCAACTAACACAATTGACTATATAGTACCAGCTACATCACTGTTGCTTTTATGCTTGCATCTGGACATCCTAGGCTTGAAATAAAGATACCGTACTATTGTATTCTATATTGTAAAGTACACAAAAACACAACCCCTTGCAGAGGGTGCGTGCACCTGACAATGTATGCCAGACATGTGAATTAACTTATGTGCTCAGATATGCAAATGTATGTAAGCATCTTTGAAAGTTTGCAACTTGAAGGGTTGTATGTAGGGGACATACTATATTGAAGCATGTTTGAGATGCTGAAAAATTGGAAAGAATCCAAAATGGGGGAGATGCGCTTGGAAACAGCTCAAGTGTTTGTACAGTGGAATATTATAGAACTGTGCAAAGGCACTGAAGGGATATAGCTCAGACCACCGTGCTAAGCAGAAGGACAAGTTACAAAAAAATATGTGCATTGCTCACACACACAATCCTCCTCAATACTAAGTAGGAGTTGGAAATGTCTCTCATCCAGGAAGTGCCTCTCATCATTCCAGCCCACTCTGAACTCCCGGGATGTTGATCCCAAAAGCCCTGTCTCTCTGCTTCTCAGCACTACTGATAACCTTCATGTAGGAACATGGCTGTCTCTTCAACTTGGCCATGAGTCTGTAAGGCAGAGAACGTGGCTCCTGTTCCCTCTGCAGACACCATAGGGCCTTGCATAGAGTGGGTACACAGACAGCATTTGCTGACTGACTCAGAGGGACAAGAACCTGAGCTCACAGGAAAGGTCACAACATAACACATTACATTCGGTGGCCTCTCTCTCCAAGAACCTGACGGCAAACCACCTGGTGTCACCAGCCATTCCTGCTGCCCGCCCTGCCACTCGCAACAGGAAGTCCTGGACACCCCTCACCATCCCACACATCTCCCTCCCCTCACATTCTGAGGGGACAGACTGTCATCTGCAAGTGTGAGCACCACAAATAACTCCACACATAAATATGGCCTAAAAATAGCCATAAATCATTCTGATTCCATCCAGTGACAATTCTAATTTATAACATGAGGGAAGAAAATGAACACTGTGGCTTGCCTTCTCCCTGGGCTTCTCAGCAGCTGCTGAGAAGAATTCCACCCTGCTGCTACCACGAGCAGGAACTCCTGATTTACGTATTCCTAAAGATGAAATATACCAGGGACCTGTGGGCCCTGGGGCTGTGTGCTGAGGTTTCCATGGGAATCTTGCAGCCCCATTCATCCTGGTGTGAGTGCTTCCTCACTTGTGCGCCCCACTGAGCCTTACCCCACTTTCCTCCTGTTCCTCTATGACAGGAGACAAGGATTCTCCCAGGAAGAGCTCGGTCCGCCTCCCCGGGCTCCTTGCAACGATGGCTAATACGTTTGTACAATCGCCAGTCACCGTCCTAGAGGTATGTCCTAGCAGCACGTTTGGGGTAATCTGCATTTTAATGTTGCATGCAGTCAATTAAACTACGCTGTGCAAACACAGAGCACAGGAGAGTGTAGGGAACTGGTATTTCTCGGATCGGGCTTTTCTTTGTGCATCATCATAAAGCATTGTTATTAGGTGCAAAAAAAAACCTATAAAACAAAAGCTATCTTTCTCTGTAAGGTAATATAATAAAAGCCATTTGATGCTATTTTTAACAGCCACAAAAGCACATGATTAATACAGAAAAAGTCATCATGACAAAGTATGTTACAAAAAACATCAGTGTGGACGGGCAACCCATTGAACTCAAGTGGGTTTATGGACCCAGCTCTTCACCCTGGCACACCAGAAGACTCAATGCACTAACAGACTCTAGGATGCCTCTCTTTGACCAGCTTGAAATACCAGGAGGATCACAAGCCAGCATCTCAGTTCCTGGCCCAAGGTGGCACTTGCCATATGCCTGGGACAAGGTCCTTCCCAGGATCAGTAACAAATGCAGGGAAGCAGGGGCTTGTTAACTAGCAGGCCAAGAGTCCATCTCGATCCCTGCCCTCTCTCTCCACCACTGTGGCTTGGGTCCTCAAATGATGGAAAAGAGAAATGAGGGAGTTTCTCCACGACTGCCCAAGGTTGGGGGATCAGAATGCCAGCAAGTAACCCCAGACTGCACCCGGTCCTCACCCAAGAGCCAACACCTGAAGTTTTCCCAAGATGTGTCTGCAGCTCCCCAGCCCTGCAAGAATCACACGCATCTTGTGATCCCAGAGTTTAAGCTCTACTAAGGTTGGCCCACGTGGGGTTTGTCAGAGGAGGGAGTGGAGCCTGGCTCTGCAGGGGGTTCGCAGCTCAACAGACCAGCCGGGACCACCTCAAGAGGCAGTCCCTAACTCTGCCTCCCCTCTTCCCTGAAACCTTTCAGACTCTCAATGCACCCAGTGCCTCTTCTGCAATCAGCACCATGAAGGATTCCACGGTCACCTTGCAGGTCCCCATCTATCCGCCAGTGACTCCCTAGAAATAGGAGTGCTTTCGTTAAATCTGGTTTCCCTGAAACCTTAATGGTGACTACAGGGCAAGAAGGAAGAGAAACAAAACAAAAGCAAAAACCAGGGTCTTGGCAAACGAAAATGACTTTGACAGCGGGCACTGGCATCAAAGGATTCCACAGTGATCCCCTTCTCCGTGGCAGCCTGGAAGTGACATTTGTGCAACAAGAGAACCTTGTCTGTGCTTTTACCTCCACTCCCTGGACTTTGAGTTTCATGTGGTCCTCTCTGGTCGTTTTCCCATCTTTCCTCTTTTTCCAGCAATACCCATCTTTCCTGTATTTCACTTTCTTCCTGTTGTAGAGTATCATTGAGCCATTCTGCGGTCTGGAAACAACAAATGGTTAAGTTACCAAGAGAACCAAGGAGAAGGAAAATTTATGAAGAAAGATATCGTCGACCAGTAAAAGTCTCTACAGAAAAGCAATATTCCACATTTGCTGGAACATAATTTTTCACCTTTTATTGCAGCTCCCTGGATTAACCATGTTTTATGGCCAGCCAAAAATTTGCTTTGGATTTGGTACCTAATGAATTAAATGTGTCAATGATAGGCTTAAAAAACATCCCCTCAGTAATAACCACCAACTAATCGGGATATACGATGTGGGGGCCTGAGCTCCGCACTGAAAAGCAGGCAAAACTGAGAGAGAAAGCAAAAACAGCCGGGGGTGTTGGGGCAACCTGCGATATCTTATCTCTTATAGAAGGAATTTCTACACATCTTTTAATCCATCACCCAGCATTAGGAAATAAATAAGTTTAACGCAGACGCTAGATGACTACGTTAAGAACAGACCAATGGCAAAGCCAGACACCGAAGCCAAATGCTCTTGATTCATTGCCTGCATTTAGATTACTGCTGGATACAAAAGCGGGTCCACAGTACTGCTTCTCCAGCAAGTAAGTACCTGATTCTTTCCCATTTGGGCTTCAGCTGTCAGAGGTCTCAGATACTGCCTGGCAAATTCATCTATTCAACCCACAGCCAAGGTATCTCAGGAAAATAGGTGCCCACTTGCTAAATGCTAAGAGAAAGATGGCCATTCTTGTGATGTTTCAAATGAACCTTGAGGTTTCCAAAAATAAAAACATGCCTCAGTCACAAAGAGCAGAGGGGTATTATGTGCGTATCTGTAGCTGTGGCAGTCACATATTCGGGTTTGGAAACTCCAAGGAGAGGAGCTAAGCCTCTCTGCCAGCTAGGGGGTAAGTGGTAAGCCACTTCCAGGATAAAGTTTCAGCAGGTGTGGGCAGAGCCAGCCCCCAAGGAACACTTCCCCCCAAACTGGCAGTACCCCACCTGCTGAAACTGCAGCCCAGAAGAAGGAAAGTCAATGATTCTGTGCACCAGGAGGCCAGCACAGACCTGCCACCTCCCTCAGCTAAGGTGAGAGTAAGTCACACAAATCAGGCAAAGTGGCTTCTTCTGCACATTGGCATGTAGTGTTACTCTGCCACAGCAGAGGCAAGGAGGAGCTAGGACCTCTCTCACTGGACCAAGGCCCTCCTGCTCCTTCCTTTTCTTCCTCCTTTGAACAATGGGCCACTTCACAATCTGGCCCACAACATTGGCTATTGATGGCTTAATGTGCCATTGTCTGTAGGAAAAAAAAAAGTCACTCCGGGGTGACTACAGCTAATTATAGTTCCCACCCAGCCCGACTGTGTCATTCAGCAGCAATATGATGACTAAACAGCAATTCCATCGGAAATTATAGACTTTCAACAGCGACTCCCAACACTTCATTGTTTCCCGAGCAGGGCGCAATTGGTTTGTGTCAGTGTTGGTTTCCTCCCTACGTCTGTGCCGACTAAAACAATCAGGAAACGGCTCCATGCGCTTGTCACAATGCTGTCACCTGATGGTATCTGTCTTGCGCTTACAAGTCTGCACTGGAAACCTTACAATTCGCTTCCATTTCTAACGGCAGGTAGGCTCGCACATGTGGCAAACCCTGCCAGCCCCTTTCCACTTCAGCCCTGCTCTGGATGCTTGTCCCCAATCTCCAGAGAGCTGTGAGCCTCCCATCCCCTGAGAGACTCCTTATAAGGCCCCCAGGGTCCACGTACTGTGATTAGGGCCACTGCCTAAGGAACATGTCTGATTAACAGACAGGCTCTGCAGCTACCTTGTCCTCTCCAAAGAGGAAACAAGTGCCCAAGAGTATAGCAGGGACACTTGCATCACAAAAAACCCATCCACTGGAGAAGAGACCTGACATCGGTCCACTCCAGCATCTCGTGACATGACACCAACATGCAGCTTCTGAAGGCCAACTGGCCCCACGTTGTAAGTGGTATGGCCCAGGGAGAGGGAACGCCCCGAACGTTGTCATGTGCACAGTCAGAATCACAACTGCCCCCACCTGAGGAAACCCACCTTGCTCTGGGGACCCGCCCTTTGGCATTGTGAGAATGGCCCTGTCATTGGGCATTTTGTAAGCAGGATCCAATCCCACAGAGATTGTAAGTGTCCAACTTAAATGGCTGTAATAAATGGAGTCATCATTCTAACTTTTAATAACGAGCAACCTAATAGTGCTTAATCCACCCATCTGATTTTATTAGGACTTGTTTCTGCTCTGTGTGATGGGTAAAGGTCCTTCCCATAGCTCTGGGGCCTAAGAACGACAAGGGGAAGGACAGAATGACCGAGGTGCCCCACAAGGCAAATAAAATGAAGCTGTGCTGCCATCCCAGAATAGAAACAAGAGCAAGTCAGAGCTGCTGGAAGGGGTACAAGGAAGGAAGAGGGGACATGGGGTGCCCCTCTGGGTGGAACGAGAGGTAAGCTAGCTAGGGGGGCAGCTAGAGAGGTTTAACACACTTCATGCCCGCATGAAAGGTAGCCCCACCTCAGAAGAGCAGGGACTTGGGAATGGAGCTGCAGACAGAGAGGATAACAGAAAGGCTATGGAGGAGACATGGGAGCCCTGAAACTTACCATGCCACCAGCTTCCAGTTAGCAGCCACTCACTGTGTGCCTGGTGCTGACGGAGAACATTACATGCACAGTATCTATACCTATACCTATATCCATACCTATTATCCATTTTTTTTTTTTTTTTGCATCCTCACACCAATCCCATGAGGCAGGTATAATGATCATTCCCAACATATAACCAAACTTCCGGCCTGAAAGGGTCCGAGCAGGATACACTCACTTCAGAGGTGCCCCGAGGCTGCTGGGTTATTTAGACTGTTGCATAGACTGTGGGGCCAGTCTGGGTTTGAATCTCAGTTCTGCTCTACAGGTGAGTGATAATCAGTGTCCTGAAAGCACCCCTTACCGATGGATAGGGATTTGGTGGGAGAAGTCCTGGATTCTCTGCCCCCTGGTTGTGGTCATGCTGGGTGCTTCCTTCCTGTGGTCTTTCAGAATTCCCCTCTCATAGTGAGCTCTGGTCCCCTGGGTGGTGACTTTTGTGGGAGGAAATGGTTCCTCTTTTATTGACATTCCTCCTTCTCCCCTTTCACTCCCACACTCCCGGCTGGTGTTTCTTGGGATCGCCTCTCAGACAAACTATTTGCACACCAATCATCATTTCAGGATCTCCTTCTGGAAGAAGCCACCTAAAGTGGACATTCTTAAGAGAGCCTCAGGGAAACCTTGTGAGCCACCATTGCAACAGTGAAGAGGACTCTCAAAGGAAAAATTGTAGACAGCAGGGAGCTTCATTCCAACTATGGCGGCTTCTATCCAAATAACCCTTTTATCTAAGAGACTAATAGCTAGCAAAACCAATAATGTTCAGTGCAATATGGTAAAAAGATCATAGGGTCAATGGAAAACCACCACGAATTATAATACTAAAGAAACAATTATCAAATGAAGATACATGCTATTGATTAGATAGGATTGTGGATAAATGATAGATACATAAATACACAGATACATTGACACATAGAATAATGGAAGACCCATTTCTTATAGAAAAAAAGAAAATTAAATACCTAGGCATGAATTTAACAAGAAATTCCCAAAACCTAAAAAGAAAAGCTACCAAAATCTTCTAAAAGACACAAAAGTAGGTTTTGATACATGCAAAAACATAATACAAGGGGAGATTTCCCCCAAAAACCCAAAATTTATTTATTAAAAATTGTGTATCTACTCTTACATGTTTAAACTTCGGTCACCTTCAAAGTACTTTCTCTTTGATGAAATGCACCTATCGAGATGCTTTTTCCACTGCTCAGAACAGTTTTTGAACTCATCGATTTTGATGCCTTTTAGTGCTTCTGCCATTTCTCATTTCACCTCTTCCACCTCAGCAAAACGTTTCCCTTTGAGGACTTTTTCCATCCAGAAAAAAAAAAGTCTCTTGGGCGAGATCAAGTGAATAGGGAGGGTGGGGGATGGGGGTCATGTCATTTTTGGTCAAAAACTGCTGAACATTTAGCATGGTGTGAGCAGGTTGTTTGTGCAAATCATCCATCATGAAATGGGCAAATGTGTCAGAAGACTTCCCCCCGCTCCAAAAAAAATTTATTGAAATCAAATACAGCCTCTCATAACAATGATAGCTGCTACACTGATGGTAATGGGTTCCTAGAACACTTACCTAGCAGAAGAAGCTTATACTACAAGGAGCCCGCCCTCCAAAAAATCATTATGAGTTTTTTCGTGTCCCTCCTTGTATGTCTTGCTTGGGAAGAATTAAGATACTAAAAATGTCAATCTTCTCAAAATTAATGTATAAATGTGATATAATGACAATGAGAATCTCATCAGGATTTTTTTTCTGGATCTAGAAAATGTTACTGTAAAGTTTATTTGAAAGGAAAAAGCACTAAGAATGGCATGATAGACCCCCCCTCCAAAAAAAAGAAGAACAAGGTGTCGGGACTAGCCCTACCAGCTATTAACACACATTAAGACCTCACATTATAACACACATTATATCTTTAAAAGTATGGAATTGATGTGAATAAATAAACACGCCAATGGTATGGTATAGAATGGAAACTCCAGAAATATTCTCACTTGTATATGAAAATCTAGTATACACAATAAAGAGGATATCTTAAGTCAGTGTGGGGAGGGGTTTGACTTTTTAATAAGAGAAACTGGGATAATTAGATAGACATATGGAAAAATACAAAATTGAATCTATTCCTTACATCATATGGCAACAACTCCAAATGGGCCAGAGATTTCAATGTAATAAATAAAATCATTCTTGCTCTAAAAGAAAACATAGGTGACTTTCTCTATAATCTGAAAGTGGAGAAAACTTTGAATCACTAACCATGATTCAAAGTCCAGTAATGTGAAAGCTAGCTACATCTGGCTACATAAAAATAAAACTGCCAGACTGTTTTCCAAAGTGGCTGCACCATTTTCTGTTCATTCCCACTAGAAATGTCTGAGGGTTCCAATTTTTCTACATTCTCCCGAACATTTGGCATTGTCTGTCTTTTGGATGACAGCCATCCTAGTGGGTGTGTAGTGGTTTTAATTTGCATTTCCCTAATAACTAATGCTATTGAGCATCTTTTCATGTCCTTATTAGTCATTCATGTAATTTCTTTGGTGAAACGTCTATTTGAGTCTTTTGCCTATTTTTAATTGAGTTGTTTGTCTTCTTATTTTTGAGTTGTAAGAGCTCTTCACATATAATCTGGATATAAGTCCTTTACTAGATATTTGCCTTACAAATACTTTCTCCCAGTCCATAACTTGTCTTCTCTTTTTCTTAATGGCTTCTTTGAAAGAGGAAACAATTTTTATTTTGGTAAATTCTGATTTATCAATTTTTTATTGTATGAATAGTGTTTTTAGTGTCATGTCTAAGAAGTTTTTTTGCCTAACTCAAGGTCACAAAAATCTCTTATGTTTTCTTCAAAGAGTTTTATAGTTTCATCTCTTACATTTAGGTCTATTATCCATCTTGAGTGAATTTTTGCAGTATGAAGCAAGGGTTTAAGTTGATTTTTTGGCATATAGATTTCCAATTATCCCAGAACCATTTTTTTTAAGCCTATTCTCCCTTCCCTACATTCCCTCACCATTGAATTGCTTTTGCACCTTTGTTGAAAATAAATTGACCATAAAGGAAAGGCTTTATTTCTGGACTTTCTCAATGGTTCCATTGTCTATCTATCCTTATGTCAATACCACTCTGTCTTGATTGTTGAAGATTTATAGTAAGTTTTGAAAACAGGGTCTCTAAATCTTTCAACTTTGTTCTTTTTTTAAATTGTTTTGGCTATTCTAAATCCTTTGTATTTCCATATACATTTTAGAATTGGCTTGACAATTTCTGGAGGAGGAAAAACCCTGCTGGAATTTTGGTAGGAGTTGCACTGAATCTAGAAACCAATTTTGAGAGAATTGCCATCTTGACAATACAGAGTCTTCCTACTTCCAATCACAGAACATGAAAAGTCTCTCCATCTATGTAAATCTTTATTTTCTCTCAGTAAGATTGTAGTTTTCTTTATATATATATATATTTTAAGATGTGGGGTACAATTCAGGATTAGGCATACAAATGGTCATTGGACAGGTAAAGTTCAGGCTTCACTTTGGTCCCCACTTTGCCTGGTTTGAGACCAGGTACCCTTATTGATGAAGTGTGCTCCCCTCTCCTTGTCAGTTTCCCACTACCACCAATCCCTTTCTTATAGAATTATGATAATTGTTCAGGATCCACTTATGAGTGAGAACATGTGGTACTCAGTTCTTTGTTTCTGGGATAGATCATTGAGTATTATAGACTCTAAATCCACCCAAGTTGTTGTGAAAGTTCATAATTTTGTCCTTCTTTATGGCTGCATAATATTCCATCATGCATACGTACCACATTTTTTTATCCAGTCCACTTTCAATGAGCAGCACAGTTGGTTTCATGTTTTTGCTATTGTGAATAATGCTGCAATAAACATGCATGCATAGGTGTCTTTTTCACAGAGTGATTTGAGTTCCTTCAGGTATATTCCAAGAAGGGGGATTGCTGTGTTGTATAGAAGGTCAATAGACACTTCTCAAAAGAAGACACAAGCAGCCTACAGATACATGAAAAAATGTTCGGCCTCGCTAATCATCAAAGAAATGCAAATTAAAACACACTGAGATACCACCTAATTCTAGTCAGGATGGCCATCATCAATAATTCAAAAAACAAGAGATGCTGGAGAGGATGTGGGGAAAAAGAACACTTCTACACTGTTAGTGGGAGTGTAAACCAGTACAGCCTCTGTGGAAAACAGTGTGGTAATTCCTAAAAGATTGTAGTTTTCAATGTATGAGTTTTACACTTTGTAAAATAAACTTATCCTAACTACTTTATTCTTTTTGACGCTATTGTGAATGGACTTGCCTTCTTGATTTTATTTTTAGATTATTCATTTGTATTATACAGAAATACAATTGACTGTTGAATATTGGTCTTGTAACCTGCAGCCCTTGTTAAACTCATTTGTAAGTTCTAGTAAAGTTTTTGGTAGGTTCTTTAGGATATTCTATAAATATAATCATGTCATCTGTGAATAAAAATAGTTTTACTTTCTTCTTTCTATTGTGGATGCCTTTCTTTTTCTTGCATTATTGCACAGGCTAGAACTGCCGGTACAATGTTGATTAGAAGTGGCGAGAATAAATACTTTACCTTGTTCCTGATTTAAAGGGGAAAGCATTCAGTCTTTCACCATTAAGTATAATGTAAGCTGAATCAAAAGCTTAAAATAATATGAAAGGGACTCGGAAACCAACTTAAAGAAGCTCTCAATAATCCAAGATGGGACAATTTGAGCATCAATAAGAATAGTACCTACAATAGACTAAAACACATTAAATATGTTTAAATCCATGCATTCATAATAATCCTAAAACAAACAAAAAACAAATTGCTCATTGTTGGAGGGTACTAGTGACCCAAAAGGAAAGTGGGGGCAGATTTAGGCATTTTCCCCACCTTCCCTGTTCATTTGAGTTATCAAACAGAAGAAGAGAGGACTTTCTCTATCAAATTACACCAGCCAATACATGAAGAAGAAATGAGACAATTACCTCATCTCTACAATAAATAAAAAAATTAGCCGGGCATGGTAGCGCACGCCTGTAATTCCAGCTACTCGGAAGGCTGAGGCGGAAGGATCGCCGGAGCCCAGCAGGTCGAGGCTGCGGTGGCCGGGAGCAGCCACTGCACTCCAGTCTGGGCAACAGAGTGAGACTCCGACTCAAAAAAAAAAAAAAAAAAAAAAAAATCACCATGTTGTGATCCCTAATGAATTAATGGATCTGGGCGTGGATTATCAAAGGTGGCTGACATCACAAGAGACAATCAGATAGTATGTGTCCTGCTAGGGTTTGAATGTGTTCCCCCAAAGTTCATGTGTTGGAAACTTAATCCCCAACACAACAGTTGGGAGATGGGGCCTAATAAGAGGTGATTCGGTCATGAATGGATCAATGTCATCAGCTTGGGAGTGGGTTATATATCGCAGGAGTTGCTTTGTAATAAAAGTGAGTCTGGCTCCCTCTTGCTCTCTCATTCTCTCCCTCTCTTACCCCTCTGCCTTCCACCATGGAATGATGCAGCACGGAGGCCTTCACCAGGTGCCATGTTCTTGGACTTCCCAATCTCCAGAATCAAGAGCCAAATAAACTACTATTTATAAATTATCCAGTCCAGTCTGTGGTATTCCATTATAGCAACACAAATGGACTAAGACATCTCCTGATGGAAGTGCATTCTGCTGCTGCCAAAAGGAAAAAAAAACTGACCTTGAAATTATTCCGAACTTTTGATCTAACCTCCACTTTAGAGGGCATTGGAACATGGTAAAGGACACCATGGGATACAGTCAGCAAAATCCCAACTCTGGAAATCTCTACAGGGAAAATGACCTGGCTTCCTTAAGCAATTCTTTGAGGAAGAATGAGTGAGAAAGATAAAGAAAAAGAGCAGGAGAGTGCTGGAATGGGAACATATAGATTAAAAGAGACAAGAAAATATATCCACCAATTGCAGTGTATAGACCTTCCTTGGATTTTGACTGAGCTATATAGACTGTGAAACAAAAGACAGCATTTGTGAAACAATTGGAATTTGGAACAGCGACTGGATGGTTAATGATATTCAGGATTGTGATTAATTTTAAGAGTCATCACTGTAATGCAGAAGTATTTTTAAAAGAGACATTATCTTTTGGAGATATATACTGAAATACACGCCGATGAAATATACAATGTCTGAGATATGCTTTAAAATAATATTGAAGCAGGGAATAGGGACACATGGATAAAACCAGACTGGCCAAGCGTTGACCATACTTGATGAATGATAAGCATAGTGGAGTTCATTATGCTTGTCTGTACACCGTTGTAGATGTTTGAAATTTTCCATAATAAAATGTTTTCTAAAAAGAGACAATCATGGGATTTGGAGTGAGATCTAGGTTACATCGCAAATCTTGGCTCAGCTCCTTAGGAGCTGTGTGACCTTGAACAACTTACTTGGCCTCTCTGTCGTAGTGGCCGTAGTGCACACCAGGTGCCCAGCACACTGCCTAGCATATAGTACATGCTTTCTGTGACTAACAATGATAACAGACTCAGCCCCTTTTGTGGGGTTGCCCCCGCGGGGAGCAAGTACAAGAGGACTGAGAGTCAGGAAATGGTGCATTGTGGGGTGCAGCCAGGAAACCCACCCATGGGAGAGACCATCCCCAAACACTTGTGTACCACATACTCATCTACCACTTTAGACAGCGATATATTTCTCAAATTAGGTAGATAGAAGATGCATAATAACTGAAGACCAGAGGGGTGCCGTGTTCTTCTTCAGAGGCTGTGTGTGTGAATATTAAATAGGAATTTAGGCAGCAATCGGGGGTTGAATCCAAGAGTAGGATAATCCTACAAAATGAAAAGTGTGGACTCTTTCCAGCATCTAACTGTAGAAATCAGTGTACCCAAAACAGGCCTGGTTCATGGCCCCTCCTCCTCGAGCCCCCATTTGCTCTGTCACTGACTGATCATTTTCCAGGACCTCAACAACCACCGATTTCATGCGGGCAGACAACACAGACCCAGCGTTCCCTTTCGAAAAGTCGCAGACTCGCGGGGGACCAGTCTCTCGTCAGCCCATTCCACTAGCCCTGGCCTGCAGGCAGCAAATTCTGCACAGGGAGCTCTGTTCAGGTAGACCAGCTCTCGCTCCGTTGAATTCATAAGATCTGCTACTTGCAGAATCCCTTTAAGACTAGAGGATGTCCTCATTCCTAGCATCCCTTTAAGAACAGATGATGTCCTCATTCCTAGCAGGACTCCACGAGCAATATCCGGATGGTTTCTAAACAGCGCACATCTCCAAAGACTTCTCCATTTTTTCAAACCCTGGGGCAGCTCCTCCCTTTGGTTCCATTGCCCTCGGTCCGATCCCTCCCACCAGGAGGCACACGGAAGTGCCTGGTTGGAGGGAGATGCAGTTCATGCAGGTCCAACTGCCACCCAGCCCTGACCCCAAATGTGAAACAGGCACCTGTGACAAGGCACGAACCGTGATGTCCTACAGCAGTGGACGCTCTTCCCGAGGCCAGTGCTAAATCTCTGTTCCAGTGGGCAGTTAGAAAATGAGAAATGCCACCTTTAATTGCAGCTTACATATTTTATGTACCTGCACCTTTTCTTCTGATCTTTCCCACATGGAATGGCCTGATTTAAATGCACCATTACAGGTGCGCAGCCTGGACCAAAATGTCGATAACAGCCACAACAGCTGCTGCAGCAAGAAGAGCGGCCGTGTCCTCAGCATTCACCTCGTGCCAGACTCAGGGTGGAGCCCTTCACACCCATTTTTTATTTTGGTCCCACTGTAACTTTAGTGGGTGAGTATTGTTAGCCTCCATTTTACAGATGAGAAGACCTGGAACACAGAGAAGGGTGTAACTTTCCCAAGGTCACACAGCTGGTAAGAGTGGAACCAGAGAACTATTCCACAGCACCCCTTCCTGATGTCTTGCTTCATAATGCCTGCCGTATCCCAGCTCTCCCCTTCCCCCTCGGTAGTTGCAACAACTCAAGGCACTTGTGGGGCCCCTGGGACCCACCCACGGCAGAACACTTCACATAAAGGAAGGACGGTCTGAGACTGATTTGAATTGTCCCTACAGTTCTTCTTTTGTTGCACAGGGAGGAAAAAAACTCAGGTGAAGGAATGTCTCCTCCGCTTATCTCCCTCTCGCACAAACCCAGCAAGAGAGGTAATTGATGGCTCGGGCCCTGCGGGGTTGACAGAACGCAAACGGAACCCCAAGAAGCCACAGGGACAGCCCAGATCTCGCGGGAAGGGGCTGCTGTATTAACTCTCGACCTGGCGTCTTCTTCTGCCTTGTTTACAGGGTCTTCGCGATTTGGGGGACAAGGAACCAGAAAGCTGGTCTGGAGCATGCCTGTCCCCTTCTGCATCCCCAGTCGGGCCACATGAAGCTATTTACGGAATGAGATGGAGGAGAGGGCTGCAATCTGCCAGATATGAAAACCAATTGCTTTTCATAATAAATTCCAGCTGGAGCCATAGAAATAATAAGGATGAGGAGAAGGTAACACCAATTTGCTTTATTTGATTAGCTCCTTCTTGGGCGGTCCAACCCCAGCTTCTTTTCATTAAAATAAAGGCAAATTGAAAATCGTAAAAGAGGCTTTCTTATCAGAGAACAAACGACTGGATAGATCCGTCGGCCTCAAAGCACTCTGCGAGCTTCACAGGCCGCGATGGCATCTGCTCTGGCTGTTCAGATGAGCATGTCCCAAGGAGTTGGGGTTTCGGATAGAGCTTCGCTTGAGGACTCCTCCATGCATGTTACCATTCTTCTGAATTAAAGCAGAGACAGCCAATGACACTGTCTGGCAGCTGGTGTTCTTCATAGTCAATCTCGTTCAGTCCTCACCATCATCCTGGAGGAAGGACAGCCCTCAACTGCCAAGCAAGAGGAAAGCCTTTCCTCCCAGACTGAACTGCACCCAGATTCCCGTCTCTAAGGGTTGAGACATCCTTGTGGGGATGACTGAACACAGGGTAAGGAGCAGCTCGGGCTTCCAGAACTCAGAGGCTGAAGTCAATCTGTATTTCCCAAAGATCATTAAACCTCAGTTCTGTCCATATAAATTGTCACTGGTGGTCACCGAAAAGAAAAGGCTGCCCATCCGGAGAGATGGTGATGACCAGGAATAGCTCCAGAGCAAGTCGGAGGAACTAGCTCATGGACGGCTCCTTTCCCAGAGCTCCCGGGGGCTCTGCGTGGATGCTGCGCTGACATCTGGGGATTTGCTCAGTTGGTATTTCCTGAGCAGCTATGATGGGCCAGGCATCTGCACAGGTGCCGTGAGAGCTGTAGCTCTGGCCCATACAGCTTACAGCCCAGGGGGAGGAAGAACAGCATCTCTCAGAAGCCCGCCTGGGCAGCCCACCGGAGCTGAAGAATGGGAAGGGGACCCCCAGAAGATGGCAGACGAGTGGATTCAAGGACAGAAGCCGTAGGTGGTGATGGCAGCCGCCAGACCTTGCCCAGGACACAGCAGCTGGGCCGAAGCCAAGGCGAAGGCGAGAGCACTAACGAGTACTCCCCGGGAAAGAGCCTTCAGCAGAGACCCCAGTGGGGTCCGAGGCCTGAGAACATGCTTAGCATGTGACTGACTGGAAGAGAGCAGGGCCAGGGCGGAAGGCAGGGCCAGGGAACGGCTCAACCCGAGCCATGTGGGATCCTGAATGACGGAGGGTTTTACTCCAAGAGTGATGAGAGACACACGTTCACCAGGGATACACCCTATTAATGGCAATAGAGGAAATGTGGATTTTTCTACAAGCGGGTACCACACATACGACAGCACAATGAGCCCTGCAAATGCAACTCTGGAAAGTGCAACAAAGACAAAGCACAGGGTGCATCTGGAATGGGGCAGAGGGGCTATGGCCCCACCCCTGCCAAAAAACAATATTTAGGCCAAGCCACAAAAGAGTAAAAGTCAGCCGAAAAGAACGAGGAGGGATTCTGTCAAGGAGGGAATGGTGCATCCAGAGGGGACAGTCGTGGGACCTCGGGGTCCTCTGAGAATTCCAAACTCACTGTCAGGGCCAAGAAAAGCATTTAAGATTTTAAGCACAGAACGGGGGTGATGGTTTGGACGTGACATGGCTGACCTGTTCTTCTGCCTCCTCCACTTTCCTCACTTGTAAGCAGCAAGCACGCCATAAATGCCTATCAAATGAGTGAACTGGTCAGGATACTCAATGGCTTTTCTTTAAAAAGCAAGTAGAAAGTGTCACTTGTGTGGAAGAGCATTTGGTCAGTGAGGAGACAAAGTGACCACAGGGTTTGCAATGAGAGAATGAATGGTATCACCTGTCTTTAGATTCAGTACTATTGTCAAGAAAGAGAACCATCTGCTTCTGCTGCCCAGCGCAGTCCAGGGCACTGGAACTCAAGCCACCCAGTGGGGCGACAGGAGTCTGGCTCCAGTGCCCCCAGCATCTGGTTCACGTATTCACGTAGGGCCCCACTGCAGCCTCATTCAGCCAGAGTCCAGGCCTCCTAGATGGAGCCTGGCACTTCTGCGGCCCCTCCCTTGTCACATTGCAACACCTATATTTTATTAATAATCCCATGTAAATCTGAGAGAAAATTAATGTGTCATCTCCTAGCAGGAAGGACTAAACATCTCAATGTGACGGTCTGTTAGATTTGTCATTTATCATTAACATGCGACTCAAGGCAAGCGCCCCACATTCTGGTGGGAGCTTTCTAGACAATGAATCTCTGGGAATAATTAGCTTCTGGTCCAATTATTCCTGCCCCCCCCACCTACCTAAGAGATAAATTTTGTCTCGGTAGGAGGAAAAAGAAGAAGAAGAAAAGGAGGAGGAGGGAGTTTGCTCTTCTTCTTGGCTGAAATCAATTTTTCTCAAGGAGACAAGGCAATATTCATTTTGTGAGAAGGGAATACGGCTGTACGCTAAAGGCCAATAAATAGAGTCGTTCTGATGAAAACTTCCTCAAATCAAATGTAGGGGAACCTCTTAATGAGCTTTGTTCTTCTTTTCCATAACCCATAACTATTAAGAGAAAGATAGGCCGAGAAGGGAGAGCCTGTAAACATCAAGCCAGGCCACCTTTCAGGGAGAGCCCAAGAGGTCATGGCCAACACTAGTCTGCCCACCCTCCCAATACGTTTCCTGTGGATCCCTGTGTGCCACCGTTGTGGGCACTGGGGATATACTACTATGCAGACAAGCATTCCCTGGTCCTCAGGGAGCTTATAGTCTACAAGGAAATAGGTCAATAAACAGATAAACTAACAAAAACAGATAAGTGCTAAAAAGAAGATGACCCAAGATAGGAATTCTGTGCATCAAAATAGAATTGTTTCGTCTAGTAATTTTTTTTAGCTTTAGTGCAAAACATAAAAATGTACTCTGACATAAATCACCATCCTCCTAGTTCCCAAGCAAATAGGACAATTGGGACCCATGGCAGACATCAGGGTCTCCAGGGCAGGAGCTGGCCATGAGTACTAGAAAGCCCAGGGTGGCCCCGACCAGCGCAGGCACAGCCATGCCCAGGAGTTGGCTCGGCCACCACGAGTGGGATTTCAGGCGACCCTCCCTGGTTCTGCTGCCCAGTGCATGGTGTCTCTGAGCACTGTAGCCAACCCCAGCCTCACGGGCTGGGGACACAGGGCTGAGGGGCCTCAGGTGAGAAAAGCAACCTCAGACTTGGAGTCCTGCACCAGGCCTTCCACGGGGCCCACCTGCACTGGAGAGAACAAAAGCAGGCTTGGTCTCAAGAGGATGGTGTCTACCTGCCAGGACACCCCCTGCGTCACGTGCACCTCCATCCTGACACTTGGCAGGCTGAGCTGTTCCTGCTTGCATGGTCTCCATGAGGACAGAGGCCAGGCTTGCTTTGCTTGAGGTGCAAGGAGTCTCTCCTTTATCCGCACAGTCCCATGAGGGAGGTTCCATCAGATGCCCGGGTTACAGAAGAGGCTGAGCAATAGCTCCAGGGAGCCTGGACTATAGCCCCTAGGCAGTCACTGCCCCACCCCCATCTCCTTACTTTAGAGTCACTCATTGGCCTTAGTTGAGAATCTCACACATGTGCACACACAGTACCAGAGGAGGGGACAAGTGCTGGGGCTACCCCAGCCCGAAACAGCCCCCACCCACCAGTCTGCCTGGCCTCCTCCCATACCTCCTGCCCATCCTTCTCAGACTTGCCTGGGTGGCTTCTGGCTATTTCCAAACTTCAAAACCGCCATCAAAGGGCAAATAAGTGGCCTTGGCAGATCCCCCAAGGGCTGCTGGTCCTACTTGGGCACCCATGGGGGCTCTTAAGCAATGTGAAGGCTCAACTGCACCCCAGTCCACCTCCTTCTGCACATAGATACCTGGGAGCAGCCTCCCAGCCTCCCTCCCCTTCTCACCTCCTCCCCTTTCCCCCTTCCCCTCCTGCTGTGTGACCAATCCACCTCCTTCTGCACATAGATACCTGGGAGCAGCTGGGCTCCTGATCCACCTGCCACACCCAAGCACCCACGGGACCCCCACACACTGGCTGCCTCCAGCCGTGGGCATGGAGCAAGCCATGCTGAGCCCAGGGAGGACCCCCCATCTGCCCACAGCAGAGCTGTTGGCTCTCAGAGACCTCACGGACACCAGCTACTCCTTGTGCTTTCCCCCAACTGGCATGGTGCCCAGAGGCTTTAGGAGGAGCTCAGAAGCCAGCTCAGCCCCCTGCCCAGCTGCCCTTCTCCTGGGCAGAGCAGTGTGGTTCTCTTCTGGGTCTCCCAAGCTGAAGAGCCTGGGGGGAAACCCTCTGCCCATGGCAAGACCTGCAGCCTCCACTTCCTCCTTGGACAGCCTGGACCATGGTCCTCTGCACAAGCTGCCCCTGGCACCGTGGGGCTGTCACAAGTCTGTGGAGATTGTAAAACTTGGCCCTGTTCTCAAGGAGCTGGAAAAGCGAGAGCAGGCAGAGAAGCTCTTCAGAGCTAGACCACGAGGCAGCCGGAAGCCGGAGGACAGTGGACTGGGTGGGTTGGCAGGTGCCAAGCACAGACTAGTGGATGGGTGAGAGGAGAGGTAGAGGGGGAGGGGAAGA
>NW_007246020.1:176698-252051 GCF_000164805.1 Carlito syrichta
GGGGAAGGGGGAAAGGGGAGGAGGTGAGAAGGGGAGGGAGGCAAGAGCCAGCCCTGGAGGGCTTCAGCGACCTTCAGACTTCAACTTTTCAATGACAGAGAATGTTCCTTCTCTCTTATTAGAACCTGTATATGTTCATCATAAAAAAGTTGAAATACGGACAGGAAAAAGAAAGAAATCAGACCCTGCAGTCCTGCGGGCCACGGGAAACTCCTGAGAAACACGGGCCTGGCATTCATTGTTTGTCCAAATATCTCTTTCGGGGTTTTGAGAGGCCAGCTGGGCCCCGAAGCGCCAAAAAATGGCCCCCTGAGCCCCAGTGGGGAGCCCCAGGGTCCTCTGACCTCAGGCAGAGCCTCAGCCCCCTTGGGGCCACTGCTCTGAGCAGCCAGCAGAGGGGCCTGAGGACTCTGGAGCCAGTGCTGGGCGCCCAGAAAGCAGGTTCCTGGGTCACCCCCACACCTGGGGAAAGCACCTCCTGGCCTGGCTGCTCCGTGGCCGAAGCTCTCAGAGTCTGAAACAGCAGCTTAATGACTCACAGCTGCACTCTTTGGACTTGGCTGCCAGAGCCCTCCTGAAAGACGAAGGAAGGCCTTGCCAACCAGAGGAGGCAGCATGAGGGGTGGGGCTGGGAGGAGGGTGGGAGAGGAGGAGCAAGTCTTGGAGGGCAGAGGGAACATGCCCCAGTCTGTCTGCCATCACCCACCCCCCATCTGTCTCGAAGGCCATTCCCCGATCCTGGTATTAACCCTGCAGCATCCCCTGGAGTTGGCCGTCCCACGCATGGGAGAAAATCCTTACCATCCTCTTGCCCACCCCCCACACTCGGCTATGCTTGGCACCTGCCCACCCGCCCAGTCCGTCGTCCTTGGGCTTCTGACAGCCTCAGGGTCTGGCTCTGAAGAGCTTCACTGTCTGTTCTCGCTTTCCCAGTTTCTTGAGAACGAGCCATGTTTTTGTCTTTGTTTGGTGTTTGTTTCTCACTTGAGTCACAGTCTCACCCTGTTGCCCAGGCTGGAATGCAGTAGCACAATCACAGCCTACCACAGCCTCGACTTCCTGGGCTCAGATAATCCTTCCTCCTCAGCCTCCCAAGTAGTTGGGACTACAGGCAGGTGCCACCACACCCAGCTAATCTTTTGATTTTCTTGTAGAGACGAGGTCTCGCTATGTTGCCCAGGCTCATGTCGAACTCCTGGGCTCAGGCGATCCACCCACCTCAGCCTCCCAGAGGGCTGGGGTTAGAGATGTGAGCCAGCGTGCCTCACCTGAGGTCACATTCTATAAGCCTCGACAGACTTGCAAATGTCCCCCGTGCCAGGCACGGTCATGCATGGGGCTACGGCCTGGCAGGGAGCTCTTTCCTGACTGAAGCAAGGGCAGCGACAGCCCCCAGCGCCCTCTCGGCCTCTCCGCTCTCTCTTCTGCTCTCCCTTTTCTGCCCCATCCCAGGCTAGCCTCACGACCTCCTCCTGAGCTCCGTGGCGTCACCCTCTGGGGTCTCCTCTCCCTGCTCCCAGGGGACCTTCCATGACCCCAGGACGTCCTTCCTGACCCACACACGTTCAGGGCCACTGAAAGACGGTGGCGCACAGTGAAACTCAACACCCGTTAAGGCCAAGAGACTTAATGGGTCGAACACGGTGGCTACAGGACCTGAGGGTCAGGCTGTAGCGCCGAGGAAAGGGCGCTCCAGCCTTTATGGGGGCTTAGGGCGACCTGTCAGTCAATTATTGGTCGGCTGGCAGAGCTCCATCCAGGTTGGTGGGTTTTTCACGGGTGCGGGAAAGGGGTACGGAGGGAGAACAACGGAAGGCACCGAGGAAGAACAAAGGAAGGGGCCGTTTCAATCGCCATTTTAGTTTGCTGGGTTGCCGTTTCCAGGATAGGGAGAGGATGTGGCTTTACTTGTGGCTTGGCGGTGGCCCTTTAGCCACTGTGAAGGGAATTCCTTAGGTTGTGTGCGAAGCCCTCTGCCTGGACTCGGCCTGCTTTACTGCCCTTTCCCACCCATCCTTAAGCCCCCATGACCTCCTCCCACATCAGCACAATGTGCCCTCAGGCCTCAGTGTCCCTACACATACAATCACCTTAGTCCAAAGTGCCCAAAAAGTGCAGCTGTGAATCATGAAGCTGCCATTTCAAACCCAGAGCTTGGTCCCCTGGCCAAAGTCCAACATCCTCTTCTGTTCTTCAAGGTGAATCTCAAATGCCACTGCTACCCCCTCCTTCTTAACCTCCCCCCCCCCCCATTTTATTACAGTTATCTCCTCGTCCGCCTCCCTGGAAGGCCAGAAACTCCAGGGCAGGAGCCATATCCCTTTATCTTGGGGTCTTCTGCAGTCCCAGAAGAGTGTCTCAGGTCTCCAAAAGTATGAGGAAGACCCCAAAACTCCAGAATTTATTTACGAAAAATTGTGTATTTATTCTCACATGTTTAAACTTCAGTCACCTTCCAAGTCCTTTCCATGTGATCCACTGCTCAAAACAGTTTCTGAACTCATAAATTTTGATGCCTTTTACAGCTTCTGCCATTTTTTGTTTCACCACCTCTTTCACACTGGCAAAGCATTTCCCTTTGAGGACATTTTTTAACCCCAGGAAACAAGAAAAAAGTCGCTTGGGTGAATAAGGAAGGTGGGGCACGGGGGTCATGCCATTTTTTGGTCAAAAACTGCTCAACACTCAGTGCAGTGTGGGCAGGTGTGCTTGTAAATCACCCATCATGAAATGGGCAAACTCGTGGAAAGAATCTCCAAAAATAATCCGCTGAAGCTGAATGCAGCATCTCACAATGGAGCTAGCTGGTGCCAATGGGTTCCTAGAACACTTACCTGGCAGGTGAAGCCAGGCTACAAGGGGCCCACCTTCCAAAAGATAATTCCAGTCTTTGTGGGTTCCCCCTCAGATCTCCCACGGGTTCCCAACTGGGGCTGGGAACAGGGATGATCCCCATGGGCCTCCTCCAAAGCCCAGCAAGAGTGATCCCCATGGGCCTCCTCCAAAGCCCAGCAAGAGCCGGAATGTCATGAGCACTAAGTGAGCACCAGGAGCTGTGTTGAGGGTCTACATGCACGAGCCGGGTGATTCTCGCAATGACTCTTTGTAGTAGGTGATTCTATCTGTGCAGGAGGTGACACCACCGTTCCCCCTATGAGCAAAGTCACAGAGCAGTGATGGTAACAGCAGGATTCCCAGATAGGGAGGTCCGACTCTGGGCATGGTTTGACCATTGTCCTGTGCTGCCTTTTTCAGAAGATGGTTGAGATGTGTACTATCAGTGGGCCCAGCCCAGCTCATATACTACCAGGAGAGGCTCTCCAGGTGATTTAAATACCCCTCAGTGCTAAATTCCCCCAGGCCGAATGTGTGTACTCCCAAGATAGAAATGTAGAACACAGACTTTTCCCAGACCCCACCCTTTCTCTGTAGGGCAGTGGGATCCCAAGGACTCATCTCTGGTCTCCTCCATTCGTTGCTTCGTGAATTGTGCAGAAGGTGTCTTGGTCAACAGAGATCTCTGTGCCTCCTCCCTCCAGAGCTCGTAAATCACAGCCCTGCAGTCTCACGACCATGATGTTCCCCTAATCATGTTACTGCAATATTAATAAGGCTGTTTAATGCAACCGGTTCCTTCTAAATTGTCACATAAAAATTTGGTAAATGTCAGACATATCATTTAACAGAAAATGAATGTTTTACTGCCAGAGAAACTAGGTGGCTGAGAGGATGAGTGTGAAGCCCAGCGGTGACCTTTGGCAGATTTAAGGGACAAGGCGCTACCAGCCTGGGGATGCCACCCTGTGTCACTCTTCCCTGGCAGTCAGCAGCCATCATTGGAGTCTACTGTGTGCAAGACCCTGGGCCAGGATTCCTGGGGGGTGGGGGGGCAGGGTTAGAAAGAACAATACTTCCTGTCCTCGGCAGCACACGTTCTTGTTGGAGCAAGAGAGATCACTAGGTCTTCTCGGCCACTGGACACTCCTCACCATACCCTTTGTCATAAAGTATGACCCCTCTCATTTTAGGAAACCCAGACAGCTCCCAGGAACATCGGCCCACATATAAGCAACTTAAGATGTACAAAGGGCCGGGCTCGGTGGCTCAGCCTGTAATCCCACGCTTTGGGAGGCCAAGATGAGTGAATTGCCTGAGCCCGCGGGTTCGAGACTCGCCTGGGCAACTTGGCAAGACCTCATCTCTACAATAAATCAAAAATTAGCCGGGCATGGTAGCACGCGCCTATAGTTCCAGCTACTTGGAAGGCTGAGGCAGAAGGATCACTGGAGCCCAGTAGGTCGAGGCTGCAGTGGCCGGGAGCAGTCACTGCACTCCAGTCTGGGCGATAGAGTGAGACTCTAACTCAAAAAAAAAAACAAAAAAAAAACAGATGTACAAAGAGATAGTCCACAGAAGCCAAGTGGTGTCTTAAACTGCTTATAGAAGTACAGGGGATGGTCCCACAGGGGCACAGAGACACACAGAGTAACGTCCACCACAGCCTAGTTTATGAGAGAGTGTGGAAGCCACCTAAAAATGCTTCTATTCGTTGCTTTGGTAAATACATCACAGGATATTGATAGAATGGAAAAGTACACAGTTATTAGGGGAAAAGTGCATATGTATAATTTGTTGACATGGAAACATCTCCATGAATTAAAAAAAACTAAATTGCAAAATAGCATGTATGACACGATCTTATTTCCATAAACTTGTTTATATACCCAGCACTTATATGTCTCTATGTGCAGTGGAAAAGTCTGGAGGGTGATGCTGTCTAAAGTGCTGACCCTGGCTATCTCTGGGGAATGGGACTTCAGAAGATTTGGGGTGGCTTTTTTTCTGGTTATGTTTCCCTGGGTGGTAAGAATGTTCTTCAATGAGCATGTACTATCTTTGCCAAAGGGGAAAAAAGGTTACTTTAAATAAATACAAGGAGAGGGCTTCCTGAGCAAACATTTGTGAGCACCTACTCGGCATCCAGTCCCGGTGACACGAAGGTGAATGAAACCCAGTTGCTGCCCAGGTCAGTCCAAAGGCAAGTGGAATAATAATCAACAACAAACAAAGAGCAAGCAGATTACTGCGGTTCCCTGAGAGGCCAGTGATGAGGGGGGCAAGGTGGGACCCTGCAGGGGAGGCTGCAAGTTGTGTCACCCCCTTTCTACTGCCAAAATCCCCAGCTGTGCCCCTAAAAGTGGGTTCCTTAGCAGCGTGTGTTGGGCCTGAAGGAAAGTTCTTGCTGAGTGGAATAAAAAGACGCTCTGGATCCTCCCAGGATATGGGGATATCGGACCTCAAAGGTGGAAGAGGCGAGGGACAAATGTCCACTGTGAGGGCTGAGGCCAGGCCCAAGCAGCATGTGCCATACCACCCACATCTGCCATCTTATCACAGCCCTGAAGGGTGGTGTTAGGGCTCCGAGCACAGAGATGAGGACATGGAGGCACAGAAAGGTCTGCTGCCGGCCAGGATCCTGCAGGTGAGTGGCGAGGCCACATCCCAACAGGTGAGGGGGCATGTCTCCATCACTCACCATCTTCCCTCGCGGGACACACCCCTTTGTCGGGGAGAGTGGACTCCAGACTTCTGGACTGGGAATGCCACTCGCCAGAGAACTCAGAGCCAATCGCAAATCGCTGAGAATGTAACTTCAACCTTCTTCAGGGAGGGACCAAAAAGAGAGATGCAAACCCCAGAAATGCTGCTAAATGTCCTAGCATCTGCCTGTTTTGCTGGAGTATTGTCAACTCCGCTGGCACATCACTGATGGGTGGTTGGACCCCCGCCCAGGGAAAAGAGAAATTCCAAGCTCCAGAAACCAATGCCTTCGACCAATGATTCCCACGAATGGTCAGAGAAAAAGCTCCCAGGATGATGTTGGAGGAGGAGGGGAGCAGGGGACAGCAGATGCAGAGTCTTAGTGGGAGAATAAAAGCGATCTGGGTCAGGTGCGGCGGCTCAGCCTGGGATGCCAGCACTTTGGGAGGCCAAGGCAAGAGGATTGCCTGAGCCCGCGGGTTCGAGACCCGCCCGGGCAACTTGGTGAGCCCTCATCTCTACAACAAATAACAAAGAAAAAAATTAGCTGGGTGTGGTAGCACGCACCTGTAGTTCCAGCTACTTGGAAGGCTGAGGCGGAAGGATTGCCTGAGCCCAGCAGGTCGAGGCTGCGGTGGCCGTGAGCATGCCACTGCATTCCAGCCTGGAAACAGAGTGAGACTCCGACTCAAAAATAAATAAATAAGTAAAAGCAATCTGACCAGCAGTGAGAATTTACACCTGTCTGCGGTGCCCCAGCCAGCGGGCACCCCTCAGCTCCTTCCTGACACCTCTGGACTCTCCTCCGTTATTATTATTATTCCTAAGAAGAATAATAGCCCAGGCTCACGTGTTCTTGCTTGTGATCTCCTTGTACCTTGTCTCAGCAAAGAGGAGGTGGACCACGGGGTGGAGGTGCCTTCACCCCCCACTGCCCCCACTGGCTGTGTGGCCCGCCATGGCAGTAGCCTGTGTGGACGGTGGTACTGAAGCTGCAGGGTGGTGGGCCAGCGCTGTTGATCCATCCACACCTCGCGGAAAGACTGCAAGGCAGCAGGGCCAGGAGCCAGACAACCACCACACACTCCCACATCGAGAGTCCCAGGGGGCCTCAGTCAGGGACTCTCTGACCCAAGAGCCTTGTCGTGGCAATCTATGGCACCAGGAGGGCAGCTCCGTCCCTCCACGCCTCCCACCTGCTTGCAGAGGCCCTGGGATCCCACTCGAGCCGGGACAGAAGAGTTTGTGATGATGCTCCTGTCCAAAGTGGTGAAGATGTTTAAAATAAAACCAGTACACAGCAGATTTCCTAAGAATAATAATAGCCCAGGCTCACTTGCTCTTCCTTGTGATCCTAGCACTTTGGGAAGATGGGGTGTTAGGATCACTTGAGGCCAGCCTGGGCAATATAGCAAGACTCCATCTCTCCAAAGAAAAAATTTTTTAAAGCCAGGATGGTGGCATACACCTGTAGTCCTAGTTATTACGGAGGCTGAGGTAGGAAGATTCCTTGAGCCCAGGAGTTCAAGGCTGCAGTGAGCTATGATCACTCCGCTGTACTCCAGTCTGGACAACAGGGCAAGACCCTGTCTCTAAAAATAAAAATAATAACCTTATTTTTAGCAAGTGGAAAGCAGTTTTCTAAAATTGGATCTCATTGGGAATGTGAACACAACCTGCTGATTCAGCCTACTCCTGGTTTTTCCTCTTCTCTTTGGGTGGAGGCTGAACCATTCCACTGCAGTGGCCCTACCAGCTGGGACAAGGCCTGCAGACAGTGCAGATTTAGTCCACCCAGTGGAAAACTCACCAGCATCTTGATCACCGGTTTACAGCCTGACCTTGGGCAGCAATGACACTCTCAGCTAAGTCTATGGTCTCTTCTGCAGGACCTCAAGCCTCTCTCTGGAAGGCTGTCAGCCTCCCTCTCACCGAATGAGATTGACAATGGCTTGGGCACTCTGGCTTTATGTAAAGGTTCAGTGAAAGTCATGGTGTCATATGGTATACACAACACACGTCATGTGGTTTCATGGTAGTGATGAAAATCATGATTTTTTCTGTGGGCCTACTAAACCCAGAAGTTCTCAGTCACTTGGGTTGATCAAATGATTCAGGAATCTTCTAACAACTGCACTGAAGATGGGAGGATACCATTATCAAGTTTCCCATAGACCCAAATGAAAACCTGAGATCTAATAAATAAATTTAAGCACAATAAAATAAAATTTGAGATGAAAAGGAAACAGGCTTGCATATTCATGAACCATGTGAAAACTCAAATGAGCTCTTCTAAGCTCCTTATTTGTGGGGAGTCAGAGATTTAACATGTGCTGGGAAGATTTCTTAGCAAATATAAGCCTGGCAAAGGCACACTCATCTGTGAATTCACTGGACAAGAATTTATTAATTACCCCATTTGCATTACTATTTATTTTGCATATTAATCCATCTTTGTAACCCCAATCCCTCATATAAATGGTAGGGACTCAACAGATCACCTGTTGATGATACTGGTTTCCTAAGGCCCTAAAAGCATAACCCCTGACCTCAAGTTGCTCAAGTCATGGAGATAAGAGTCACTTCTGCCATGCAACTTTCCTGACCCCTCGGGACCCAGTTAGGTGACCCCAGTGTGCATTTCCCAACCAGTCCATACTCTTCCTGCGTGGCACCCACCCGCCCATCTCTCTCTTTGTCTCTCTCTCTCTCTCTCTCTCTCTCTCTCACACACACACACACACACACACACACACACACACACACACACACACATCTCTCCCGCACTGTAAGGTTAGTGAGAGCAGAGACTGAACCTGCTTTGCCTGCTGTGGCCTGGCATGCGTAGGTAGGAAATGTTCCGTGAGTCCCTGAATGAATGAAGCAAGAAATGAATGGAGAGGTCGGCAGGTGGGTAGATGGAGAGATGAACAGGTGAGACAAGGCAAGGTCAAGGCCCAAGCTGTGGCCCATGGGAAGATGTGCAAAGGCATGGCCAACAAGTGATGGGAGGAATAAGGGTGCCGGTCCGCAAGGGAAGCCATCGAGAAAAAAAGGCTGGAGGTCTTAAGTGAGAACTTGGCACAGGGCGTGGGTTGGTACTTTCTGGCCCCTTCTTCAACCTGAAGCAGGGATTGCACCCATGCAGAGGAGAAAACTGGCTCAGCAGGACAGACCAGCATAGCCACAGAGACAGCACATGGTGGAGCCGGGTCTGGAGACCAAGCTGGCCTGACCAGCACATGGTGGAGCCGGGTCTGGAGACCAAGCTGGCCTGACAGGAGCTCCCTCCATGATTGTAGGAAGAACAACCTGCATTCCTGGCCCAGCAAGGGACCATCGCCACGAGGAAAGAGGAGAGTGCTCTCTGTAAGGCATCTGCGAGAGGGGCCAGGGGTGAAGTGGCAGTCAGGCCCCTTGGGAGAAAGCACAAGGGCATGGGACTTTCTGGGGAGGGCCCAGGATGTGTGACTCCCTCCAGCCCACAGAAACACACCTTACTCTCCATTCAGGCAAGCCACTGTCATGGGTGACATGGGGTGGGGTGGGAGGGTAAGGACACTTTCCTAAATCGTCTCTTCTTCTGTGGTTGAGAAACAGGCAGGAGGAAGGAGAGGGACCAGGGAAGAGGAGGAAGAGAGCAAGATGCAGAAAGGATTACGCGTTCCATACAGATCAAACCTCTGCTCCCACACAGGTCCATTAAGACATAAAGAGCAGGTTCCCACAGCCAGAGGAGCCCGCTGTGTCTCATCACCCAGATGAGCACAGAAGAAGAGTCTCCCAGGGCCCCCTGGCCGGCCTGACACGACACTCGTGGGGTTTTCTCAAAAGCATCGTCTATTTAGCTGATGGCCCTGAAGTGTTTCATTTAGCTGGAAATCATGCTTGGTCCATTTCCCAGAGCTCACTGACATTATAAGAAGCCTGCACAACGTGTCTGGCAGCAGAGCTGTTCGATAACCCAGCACCTCGAGTCGGAGTCCTGCTACCTCCTCTTTGGAAAGCAGACAGTTCAGATGACTTTGAGAAGGCAGAGGCCCTGCCGCCTCCCAGGCGAGGATTACAGGAAGTCATGTGGGGAGAGGGGTGGGGGGGGAGGAGGTGGGTATTGTGTATGGCTGTGTATGCGCCTGTGCACTTTAAGGGAAGGTAGGGGGGTTACCACAGGGACACAGCAGTCACCCTCCACCCCCACCAGGAGATTAAACTCTGCAGTTCCTTGACCTTATTTCATCCTTCCACTGGGGCAGGAACCACCATCCCCAGACCTCTTCTGAGAGAACCAAAGCTTGGTGGGTTCACGGGGCTCGGCCAGTGAGCAGACCAAATATGTCTCAGTCCGAAGGCCAGGCTCTCACTGCTGCACCAGTGTCCTCCCATTCCCTGGACCCAGAGGAGTGCTTCACGATACCGTCGTGGGTCTGCCTGACACCGGATACAGAAGAGTCGAGTCCCATCGCCAAAGACATTTGCAGAATTTTCGGTGAAACAAAATTGAACAGGTTCGATTCTGGAGGGACTCGCAGGAGCCTTTCAAAGGCTAAGGCTCGCTGTGAAAACCCAGAGCCCAAGAAATCGCTCTGCTGGTCAGAGCTCCCCGCAGGCAGGAGCTCCGGGCCTGTCTCTGAGTCTGCCGTCCAGCGCAGGTTTGGGCACGAGGCAGGAGGATGTAAAACTCACAAATGTGTGAATGAATGAATGATGAATAAATGCAGGAGCAAGTCAAAGCCACGAATGAGAGATCTGTCTGGAGAGTTTAAGAAAGAGAATAAGGCTCTGGGAAGAAAGGCCACCGCGGCCCCCAGGTGGTGGGTGTCCCCGCGGCAGCTGCTACTCCTGCAGAACTCACAACCGTGTTGCCTCCCCATTCCACGTGGTGGATTCTGAGAAGCCTGGCCATCAGTTAGTGCTGATGCCAGGCGGGCTTCTGGCGCTTCCTGCCTGTGGATCTCCTGCCTGGGGGCTCCAGGAGGAACCCCCGCAAGAGCACAGGCTGGTGCTGACCGACACAAGGTGGAAGAGGGACCGCCTACGCCTGGCTAGAAAGGCCAAGGGGGACAGGAGGCCGAAGCCTGGGAGCCTCAGGGGCCCCAAAGACCTCTCCTCATAGTCCTCCTATTCTTGTGCATTTCTTCCCTGTGTCCGGGCACTTGTGGAAGGTTAAACCCAGAGTCGGGCCCGTGGTGCCACCTGGGTTCCTGTGCATACATTCCTGCCTGGCTCTCCTCTGTCCCTAGCCACTCCATGGGCAAGAGGGGCTGTTTATGAACATGCTGTATTCGTGGGTACTGGAAGGAATTCTTTTCTGGTTCTCCAGCTCAGCCTCAGACTGGCTCTCATTGAGAAAAGGTAGCTCAGGCTTGGGCATGTCCTGTTGAAGAGGCTGTCTGAGGTTCCTGTCCCCACTCTGGAGGGGTCTGGAGCCACAGAGCTGAAGCGGTTCCTTTTTCAGGAACCCCCAGGGAACAAGAGAAGATGGCGTGGCACCCTGAGGACACCAAGTGACAAGACTCGTCCGTGGTCTCTGAAAAGATGGAAAGTGTCTCCAGGGATCTGGGTGCTCTTGAGAGTGGGGTATCGACCCAGATGAAAACACGCCAGGCCAGGATCCCCAAGTCCACGGCAGGATGAGACACGACCCGGCAGAAGGTAGATTTGTAAATGGAACCTTCCCAGCGTGCCTGGCCTCTTTCCATGACTCCTCTGGGCCCAAAGTACAGACACTGCACAGGCTTTCCTTGTTCTCTGAAGGGGCCTGGGGTTATTCTACTACGATAATTTATAGGTGGTCTATTTTCAGAACAAAGATACTCCATTCACTCATTCTACAAACATTTTTGACCCCTGCAATGAATCAGGCACAGTGCATTCCTGTAGCCATGCAGAACTGAATCTGACTCGGGCTTTGGCTTTGTATGAAAACTCGGTAAAAAAAATATGGTTGGATGGCATTTGAGTCAGCTCAGGCTGCCATAACAAAGTACCACAGACTGGGTGGCTTAAACAACAGACATTTATTTCCCACAGGTCTGGAGGCTAGAAGTCTGAGATCAAGGTGCCAGCCAATTCAGTTCTTGGTGAGGGCTTACTTCTTGGCTTACAGATGGCTGCCTTCTCTCTGTGTACTCAAAAGGCAGAGAGATTAGAGATGAGACAGAGATAGAGATGATGCGATAGGGATAGAGACGAGAGAGAGAGAGAGAGAGAGAGAGAGAGAGAGAGAGAGAGAGAGAGAGAGAGAGAGTCTCTTCTTCTCCTTGTAAGGACACTAACCCCAGAATAGGGCCCCACCCTCATGACCTCACCTAAACCTAATTACCTCCCAAAGGTTCCATCTCCAAATACCATTACACTGGGAGGACAGGGCTTCAGCATACAGACTGGGGCGGGGGAGGAATGAACACAAACCTTCAGTCCATAGCAGATGGTGAGCCTCTTCTTGATAAAGACCTGCACACATACACACATAACAGCCACCAGATCACATGCACCTCTGACAACAGAATGGCAACGCTGCCTCCCATATGTCACAATAGTAAATGCCTCGTTGAGTCCAACCCCACCAACACAGAAAATGAAAACTCGCCAACATTCCACTGATGTATCTATGAAAAGGGGTTGGCTACACAGACTAAGAAAGTAAATAAGCTTACGGGGAGATACTTAACCTTCCTAAGAGAGCAAACCTTGTCAAGCACGTCCTTAAGATTCCTTTGTGTACAATTAACATGAAAAGACTTTGTTAATAACAGGCTTGAGTACTTGAAATTGTACTTGAAATTGACATATCGGCACCAAATCTCTCAAAATGCCACAGAAGGGTCTTCTAGCCAAGGTAATGGTGGACACAAAAATTCAAATCTCCCAAAACATCTTCCAAAAACAACACAGATCGACAAGAACAAATAAAGTCACACAAAGCCCACAACTTTAGCTTGACTGAAAGGAAGAGACACTATAAACACCAAATTGCCTATAAATAGAAAAGTAAACCCTAATTGCCAGTGAAGCTAATTCTTGACCTCCCACCCAAAACTAAAGAGCCAGGAGACGGGATGGGTCCGAAATCCACATGCAGACAGGAATGAAGCACAGAGAGTTTGGGATTAAATGAAAATTACCTGAAGAAAGAGAAAGTATTTCCTAAGAGGGGAGAAATACTAAAAATGAATTTAGATAGGCCAGAATGTGGACTAGAAGGAAGAGAGGGGCAAAGGCAGACACGGGCACCATTCAGAAAGTGTGCAGGGGAAGGAGGAGAAGCCAGATGTGTGCATTCAGAATCCTGCACAGCAGAAATAACACGTCCAAGGACGCACAACTCCTCCTCCCGCCCCTCCCCCAAAAGCCAGCCATACAGAAACTGCATTATGCTGCACTGACAGAAGAGGGGGCTCTTGAACTACAAATCACATGAACCACTCGCTGCAGGGATGTAAGCAGACCTTGTCCACAGGAGGCTGCTGACAGAAGACGACAAGACTCTAAACAGTTCATCGGATGGAAATTACCCCCAAAGCATAACCATAAAGGGTTGGAGGAGGGAGGAACTATAACATAACACTACAAGCTGAATTTAAAACCTCAAAGAAGCATTTGGAAAATGTTCTCACAGCCTGCAAATGAAAAGATAAAATTGCTCGTATGGGCAAGAGATTTAGACAGTGGTTAGCCTTCCCAAAAGCGACCCACAAAGCAGATCAAGGAAGGAGCAGCATTTTCATGAAACCCCAAGATTTTATATCCAGCGAAGCAGACTCAAAAAATCAGAGATGGGTGAGTGCTGTGGCTCATGCCTGTAATCTCAGTGCTTTAAGAGGGGGAAGTGGAAGGACCACCTGAAGGCAGGAGTTTGAGACCAACCTGGGCAACACAGCGAGACTCTGTATCGACAAACAATTTAAAAATTAGTTGGACATGGTGGTGTTCACCTGCAGCCTCAACTATTCAGGAGGCTGAGGAGGGAGGATCACTTGAATCCAGGAATTCAAGGATGCTGTGAGCTACAATTGCACCATGGCACTCCAATCCAGCCTGGGCAACAGAACAAGACCTCAGTCTCTTAAATTAATAAATAATAAACTAGAGCTATAGAAAAAAAGAGTTTTAAACCTGAGAGAACTGAGAGATAAATGTACCCATGAGTCCTTCTTTTTTTTTTTTTTTTGAGTTGGGGTCTCATTCTATCACCCAGACAGTGGCATGTTCATGGCCACCCCAGCGTCAACCTGCTGGGCTCCAGTGATCCTTCTGCCTCAATCTTCCAAGCAGCCAGAACTATAGGCATGCGCTACCACGCCCAGCTAATTTTTGATGTATTGTAGAGACAAGGTCTCACCAAGTTGTCCGAGCTGGTCTCAAACTCATGGATTTAGTCAATCCACTCGCCTCAGCATCCCAAAGTGCTGGGACTACAGGTCCATGAGCCCTTCTTAAGGAATCTTTTAGAGAATTAGCTTCATCCAAACAGGGGACAACTGGGACTCTTTGGAAAATGGACTTATGGGGGAACATGTAATGTATTCCATTACAGGCCTAAATTAAGTGTATAAATAAATGTAGGAACATAAAACATAGTGTATGTTTTGTCAACTACAAAATGATAGGATACAAAAGAGGAAGACACAAAAGCAGACTAAGTTCAAGGTTGGTTGTGCAGATGGTGGGTGAGAGTCACGAGGCTCCATTAACAACTGACAACCCAAACACCAGTGAACAGGGACTATGAGGATGGGTCACAGTAATCAGTGCGCGGGCAACCATTAGAACAAAAAATGAAAACTTATTTCTATCAAAAGAAATTAAATAATGAATGAGTAAACAAAACGCCTCATGGTGAGAAACAAATACAGCAGCTAGAGCGTAAGACACACGGGACTTATGACATAGCATAGTACAAAAATGTGTGTCAATCACATAAATGGGTTTTTATTCTTTTCATAGGATGGGCTTCTAGGAAAAGAAGAGATTTTCAAGTCGGTTCAAAAAGCAAGATCCAACTACATGTAGTAGATAAGAGGCACACTTTTTAAAAAAGAGATTCAGAAAGGCTAAAATATAGGGAAGGCCAAGACACATTAGGCAAATGGAAGTAACAAAACAAGTATTGCAATCTTGATATCAAAGGAGAATAAGGCGGTTTTAAGGAGGAAAGCATGAGTTGTGACAAACAGACACTTTCTGATGCTAAAAACCACATTTCACGATGAAAATATGTAACAATAATGAATATCAGTGCACCAAACAGGACTACAACTACTGTTATTGGTAGAAATTGTAGGAAATGAAAGAAAATAAAGATGAAAACACTAATAATAGTGTGCTTACCACATCACTTTCAGCACAAAAGAAATCAGATAGATGAAAAATAAGTAAGAATGCCGAAAGCCTAAACAACACAATTTATTTGACGAATCAAATAAATTTGTCATAGGTAATACTTTTTTCCTTGAATTTTCTGATATTAGAGAATATACTCTGTCCTTAAGTGCACATCAGATATCCACAAATAAATAATCAATACATGTCATAAAGTAGAAATATTACAAAGAAACACTTTCTGGTCACAGTGTTATAAAGCTGGAAGTAATTTCAAAAATTTCTTACAAACATAAAGTAATAGAAATTCCAAAAGTGTATATATGACCGTTAAAACAGCACACGCCAAAATTTATGAGATATATTTAAAGCAGTGATCAGATTGAAAATTCATAGCCTTAAATAATTATTTTAATAAAAATGAAAGAATTATGATTTTAAAATTCTAAGCTCAAAAAGCGAAGTGGAAGAACAACAATAGCAGAAGAAAGGGGAAGATAAAGTTAGATGTAATGAGCTAGAACAAATTAATTAACCAAAATGCTGGGGTTTTCTTTTGTTTATAAACAAAATAGGATAACCACTAGCTAAACTTAATCAAAGAGTGGAAAGGAACAAATATTCCAAGGAAGAATGATAGGAGGATGAGGCAGTACCTTTGGAATAAAAGAAGACATATTACATAGCTACAGTTATCAAGACTGTGCAGTATTAGCCAAGGAATTGACACACAGACCAACAGAGCAGAATAGAGAATCTAGAAAATGGTCCACACAAATATGCCCAACTGATTTTTGGCAAAGGTACAAAAATTAATTCAATGGAAGAAAGGCAGACTCTTCAGCAATTGGTGCTAAAGTGATTGGACATTCATAGGCAAAAAAAGAAAAAAACTCAATCTAAGTCTTCTTCATACCTAGAAAAACGAACCCAGAATGTACAACAGATTTAGAACATAGGAGAACATCTAGGATCCAGGGAGAAGCAAAGAATTCTTAGACTCAACATCAAAATGCACAATTAATAAAGGAATAATTGATTAATTGGATTTCATCAAAATGAAAAATATTTGTTCTGTGAAAAACACTGTTAAGTGGATGAAAAAACAAGATACAAATTAGGAAAAAATATTTATAAACCACATATTTGACACATGACTAGCGTCCAAGATATAAAAAGACTCTCAAAACTTAATAAAAAATAATTCAACTAGAAAATGGACAAAAAGCCAGGCGCAGTGGCTCAAGCCTATAATCCCAGCACTTTGGGAGGCAGAGGCAAGAAAGTTGCCTGGGCCCAAGGGTTCAAGACCAGCCTGGGCAACTTGGCAAGACCGTGTCTCTACGATAAGTCAAAAAGTTACCCGAGTGTGGTGGCGCAAGCCTGTAGTTCCAGCTACTGGAAGGCTGAGGTGGAAGCATCACCCGAGCCCAACAGGTTGAGGCTGCAGTGGCCATCTTCATGCCACTCACTCCAGCTGGGGCAACAGAGTGAGACTCCAACTCAAAAGAAAGAAAATGGACAAAAGACACAAACAGATAATTCGCCAAAAAGAATGACAGGTGGCAATAAATACATGAAAAGATGTTCAACATTATTAACCAATTTGAGAAATACAAATTTAAGCCACGATTAGATAACATTACATACCTATCAGGACAGCTAAAATAAAAAACAGTGACAACACACAGTGCTGGTAAGGATGTGGAAAAATTGAATCACTCATATACTGCTGGTGGGAATGCAAACCACAGCTATTTTGAAAAGTACTTTGGCAGGTTCTTTAAAAAGCAAACATGTAACTACCATACCACCCAGCAACTGCACTCCTAGGCATTGATCTCAAAGAAATGAAAATATGTGATCACACAAAAACCTGTACACAAATGTTTACAGCAACTTTATATGGAATAGCCAAAAACGAGAAATGCCCTGACGTCCTCCAGTGGGTGAAAGGCTAATCAAACTGGCACATCCATGCTACAGGACGCTACTCGGCAATAAAAAGGAATTAACTGTCAATACATGCAACGACCTGGATGAATCACTCGTGGACCATGAGTGGAAGCAGCCAGTCCCAAAAGGCAACTTACTGTGTGATTCCATTTGCGTAACATTCTTGGAATGATAAAATTATAAAAATGGAGAACAGATTCATGGTTACAAAAGGCTAAAGAGAGTGTAGTGGTGAGGAAGAAGCGGGTGTGGCTAAAAAAGCGGCAAGGAGGACCCCTGTAGGGATGGAAATGTTCGGTATCTTAACTGTCCCGATGTCAAATATCCTGGCTGTGATACTCTCGTTTTCAAGATGTTACCATTGAGCAAAGTGGTTCAAAGCGTACATGGATCTCCCTGTATTATTTCTTACAGCCGCATGTGCATCAAAAATTTTCTCAAAATAGAAAGTTTATTAAAAAAAAAAAAAAGCAATGTGCAAGGGAGTATTTATAACAGCTCCTTTTTGTGTAAGAAAAAAATAAGAAATGAAACATACCCCTGCTTATCTCAGCAAAGAAATACATGACAGATAAAGAGACATGAATGAGACTGCTTACTCATGTGGGGGTGGAAGGGAGAAGTGACCCTTCTCTGGTTCTAGCTCTTTCCCACAGTTTTGATTTGTGTAAAACTTGTTCATATTCTCCAAACTAAAGAAAAAAAATATCAACAAGGATGGGGAGGGACCGAAAAACTGAACACACAAAAAAACCTAAAGGGCCTAACTGTATTTTATTTCCAAGAATAATATAACCAGAGTAAAAAGGGGGTAGGAATTAACCCAAATAGTTTTTGAACAAGGTATTCGGACTATGTCCCCTCAGTTAAAAACAAAAAGTGGTATAAACTGATGTTGAACTCTAGCTAGTAGGTTTGCTTTCTTCAGTGGTACGAGTTGACTCTTATTTAAACTATTTTAGATGCACTTTAGGATTTAGACGATAAATAAATATATTCAGGAAAATATGTCTGTGTTGGAGAAGGAAGTACCGCAGAGAATGAGCCCTGTGGTGTCAGACTAGAATTGGTATCACCATGGATGCATGGTTTGACACACATGCACATCTATGCATGCATATGTGTAGAAACAGATAAAGATATGTTTGTGCTTGTATATTTATGAGCATGCACCCACACATATGTTTCTTCGGTCTTTCTATTAAGAGAGAGTGACTAGAAACCATGACATACCAAGGCTCTTTAGAGATGGAGCTAATCCCAGGGTTGATGCAGGGGGAACAGAGGGCAACCCTTGGACACTGTGCTGGGCCCAAAAGGAAGGAAGTGCTCAAAGAACCATAGGCGGAATGAACAACTGATATAATTGACAACATGGATGAATTGCAAGATCATTAGGGTGAGTGAAACCACCCTTACACAAAATAATGCATACTGTACACGCTCCATTTAGATGAGGTGCTAGAGCAGGTGAAACTAATACCTGGTAGGAACAAAATCAAAACAGTTGTTGCTGATGAAGAAGACAGGACAAGGACTGATTGGAAAGGAAAAGGAAAAACTTTTCTGATGGACAGGTGCAATGGCTCAATCCCAGTCATATGGGAGGCCAAGACAAGAGGGTTGCTTAAGCCCAGGAGTTTGAGACCAGCCTAAGCAACACAGTAAGACCTCGTCTCTATAAAAGTCATAAATTAGCTGGGTGTGGTGGCACATGCCTCTAGTCCTAGCTACTTGGGAAGCTGAGATAGGAGGATCACTTGAGCCCAGGTGTTCAAGGCTGCAGGGAGCTGTGATCATGCCTCTGCACTACAGTCTAGGTGACAAAGTGAGACCCCCAGCTCAAAAAACAGAAGAAGAAGAAGAACTTTCTGGGGTGGCTGCTACAATATTCTACAATTTGATAGGGGTTTGAACCACACTGGTGCATGCATTGCTCAAAGCTCATCAAACGGTGCACTTACTACATTTACTATTTGTACATTGCACTGCATGTAAATTTTACCTGGTGCATGGTGGCTCATGCCTTTAATCCCAGCACTTTAGGAGGCCAATGCAAGGGGATCACTTGAGCAGCCTAGGCAGCATGGTGAGACCTCGTTTGTATAAATAAATAAATGAATAAATAAAATCATAAAATTAGCTGCGCATGGTGGCATGTACCTGCAGTCCCAGCTACTCGGGAAGCTGATGTGGGAGGGTCATCTGAGCCCAGAAGGTTGAGGCTGAAGTGAGCCATGATCATGCCACTGTACTCCAATTTGGGTGACAGTGTGACACTGACTCAGGAAGAAAAAAAAAAAGCGAGAGAGAGAGAGATCTATAAACATGTATTAAGCTCTAGAAAACATCCTGCCTGCCAAAATGTTTAAGGAGGAGGTGTGCTGACATCTACAACTTACTTTGAAATGAAATTTAAAAACAGGATGAGTGGATGGATGGATAGATTCATGATAAAGCCATCATGGTAAATTGGTAATTAAAGAACCTAGGTGACAGGTACATGGGTGTTCACTGAAAAAAAAAATCTGTTAACTTTCTGTATGTTTGAGGTTTTTCAAAATACAATGTGGAAAGCATTATGGGAATTTGTCAAAAGGACATAGTAGTCAAAGTGAATGGGCTCTCACTGGCCAAATCTGTGGCAATTTAACTATCAAAATAACTAGATTATAAACAACTAGACAAATATATAACCCACTTAATGTAACTTAGTCAATATAATCTAGCCAATGTAACCCACTGAGTAAAATAGAAGTCCATGAGTCCATATGGGTATAAATGAACAAATGAGTGAATAAATAAAAGTAAGAAAGCAAAATCTCTTCAATATGGTACAAAGTACTACACAATAAATAAATTTAGAAAAAAAATCACCATCTGGCGAACATTGTAATAATTGACTCAGACAAGAGTTCTAGTGGATGCTAAAACGTAGGTAAAAGTTTAAGGAAAAACAAAACCTACACGATCTCCCCACAAAATGCTAATTGATTACAAATGGAATACACCATAACCTTACACTGGAGAAACCTAGCAGATATCATCTTAACCAATGATCAGAGTTAACAATTCCAGTATTGGGACAGTCATACCAGCACCTTTTAATATGATGCACTGAGGGCAACCCCCTCGGGTCCCCTCCCACTGTGGGAGCTTTTCTGTTTTCTGTCCTCTCAATAAATCCATATATATATATGACTCACTAAGAACAACCCAACATCATTTCTGTAGAATCCCTGCCATAAAGGCATATCCTGAATCCAGTCATGAGGAAACATCTGACAAACCCAAACTAAAGGAGAGTCTACAAAGAAACTGGCCTGTATGTTTCAAAACTGTCAAGGTCATGAGAGACAAAGAAAGACTGAGGAACTGTTCCAGGCTGATGAAGATTAGAGAGAGAGAAACTAAATGCAGTGTGAGATCTTAGGCTGAATCCTACAACAGACACTATTTTTATTATTGTTGTTGTTATTTTCATTATTATTATTACATTTTGCTATGAAGGACATTATTGGTTGCAGGAATAAAGTCAACAGATTGGAGAATGCTATTGCATCAGTGCTATTTTCCTGACTTTAATCACTGTGGTTATACAAGAGAATGTCCTAGTTCTCAGAATATATACACTAAAGTGTTTAGGGTTAATGGGCCATCATGTCTCAAACTTACTTTTAAATGGTTCAGTTGTGCCCACGCACACAAACACACACAGAGAATGATAAACCTAAATGTTAACAATTGGGGGAATCTGGGCAAAAGGTATATGGTATTTCTTTGCTTTATTCCTACAACTTTTATGAAATTTTGAAATTATTTAAAAATAAGTTTCTAAACTATAAAACAAAAATAAAATGTTATTTAATGTCACAATTCTTTAATTTTACTAGTCTTTTCTGGTCCACTGACTCAGAAATCTCTGAGGATTAAGAACTTCTGTGGCCATTTGACACTCACAAGAGATATAACAACATTCAAGACATAAACCGGAAGCTAACCAACCAGAGCAACCTGTAGAGTAGGTAGCCAATGCTCTCGAGTTGAAGAGAGGGGTTGCTTCACACGTTACTCTGGCCAATTCCAACAGATTGTTGCTGACAGAGCTCTGGGTTCTCTCAAAGACAGTGCCAAGGAACAGACCTGACAGCTGCCTCCCCCTCCCAGTGCTGGAACCACCATCAAAGATGCAATTAATACTCCAAGGGCGAGACTCCTCTTTCTCACACAGTCTCGGATATGAATCAACCCCAAAGTGTTAATAGATCAACAGTTATCTCTAATACCAAATACAATTTGCATTTGAGATGACATCTGCAATATTTTAAAAGCCAAAGTCTAAAACAACAAACTTGGCAGTTTTTCTGAGTAGCAATTAACACAGTGACTAATCCTATCAAGGAGACAGTAATTGGCATGGAGACATCCTTCTCACACCAGCGGCAGGTTGAAAAACTTAATCCTAACCCCTTTTTAACAGCATAGACTTGGGAGCATCTCTGCTCATCAAGGAAACTAATGCAATTATTAAGGACAAGGGTAATTACCCTACAGCTTCAACAAAAAAATAGAAGTGATCAAACAGTTTTCACACTGAAGAAAGATGGGAACTTGAATCATGGTTGAAGCCTATTCCTGTCAACGCCAGATCAGGGCTAGGTTATGGTACCTCCATGGCCCTGTCCAGGACAGAGAATCAACCACAGCCACATGCCAGCCAGTGTGCCCAGCAATGTCCACTCCGGGAAACAGCTTTCTATACAAAGGTCCCAAATACTCATCTAGTCAAGTAGGAGGTCCCAAGGATACAGGACACAAACGTTTAACACACTCCATCAATCTGGTCTCTTCACATCACCAGAACCTACTCTACTTACCCTCGGTCAACTTAGTCAAGGTGGATCCCCAGGGTGGATGCCTTTCCCCAGAATCTGTCTAAAGTCTACCCACTCTTCAATGTCAGCTCCAGTTCCAGGAAGCAATCCTAAATTGCTCCAGCCTGAGTGATTTAAGCACACTGAGCAAAGTAAGCACTTCTCTGAACCACAATATCAAAACCCAGAAATGCACATGTTGACTCATTGCTTCATGTGGGCTGACTTGATTGCACCTTCAACAGAACCACGTGGTTTTCAAGGAACAAGACCCTGACCTGTGCAGTTTTCATATTACCTAGCACAGGGGTTGACAAGCAGGTAAAATTCTGGCAACACTCCACAAGATCTCAGATGCTCGAGACACCCAGTATTCCACAGGGTAATGGGAAAGAGAAGCTCTTTGTGTATTTGAACTTTTTGGTTGACCAGATAATTGTAGAACTTTCATTGAAGTCTATGATATGGGCTCACCAGATGAATAAATGAATGAATGAATGCACAAATGAACGCACAAAGGAGCAAACCAACTTTCATGTGCCTGGACCAGTTTGTTTGGTAGGTTAGCAAGTACTGAAGTCAAAGCTATGGATGTCTACCCAAACCAGCTGACTTCTCCCAGAAAGTGCGGCCTGTCCATGCTGCCCAGCTGCTTCAAGGGTATGCCGTTTGCCACAAGAAGACCAAGCTTGATGGGATGGGTAAGAAAGGGAGGGGGAAGAGAGAGAGGAGGAAAGGGAGAGGGTGAGGGAGAGGGAGAGAGAGAGAGAGATCGGCTTTCAACTTTGGAAGGCCATGTCACCCTTCTATGAAGATGTGGCACTTTATTGAGCAAGGAAACTTCTTACCCATATGCTGTATCCAAACCTTAGTCATAAGCCTGGTTTTGGCAGGCAGCAGAATGAGGGAGTGCTAGTGGAGGAAACGTCTAGATCTGGAATGAGTGAGCACTTCACTTTGAGAAGCCCAGTAGGGGTAGCGGGGCCCCAAATACCAGAGGAAGGGGAGAGCTCTGATCTCAGGATGACTAGAGACATAAAGACAGGTCTCAGATCCTGGAGACACCAGGAACTCAGAATAGGGAAGTGTTCTCACCATGGGGAGAGACACAGAGCCAGGGGTTTGGTTATAAGAAACGAGGAAGGGGCACCCAGGGCAAGGTCACAATTGGACCCGCCACTGGTCTCATGACCTAGAATTCTCAAATGTGTCCACTTAGAAATAAGGTTAATCCTAGCTCCACCCACTAGAGGTAGAACTCAGCTCACAGGTAAACTTTAAGTTGGTGTGATTGTGCAGTTTGGAAAAACAGAGTGGATTTTTTTAGGTAGTGTACACATTTTTACTAGGATGAATTTAGAATTTTAAACAAGAAGAAAAGACTCAATGACAGCTTTTCTTCCTGAATCTGTCATATAACATGAAAGAAGAGATGTGCCCTTTTCTTTTCACATTCACCTTATATGTAAACCTTCCTGTTGGCATCACCAACCTGGCAGTTGACATTCTCGCTGCATATCATTGGTATTATCCATTGGTATCTTCTCGTGTAAATGTGTCTTCTTTTCCAATTAGGTGCAAAGCCCCTGGAGGGTGGTAACTGGGTCTTATTCATCACTAAACCCTGTACAGAGCCTAGCAAAGTGTCAGGTACAAGATATTACTCAGTAAATGCAGATTGCTGATAATCATAGAACAGTTATAAATGCAAATAAGTCAGCAAATAAATTTCTCTAGGAGGCCTGTCCCGAAATTGGGCATTCTTCATCTAATAAAGGGTATGTTTAACATTTATAGAAGTGCCTTTCTATGAAAGCAGTTTCGTAGTTTCCGGTTCCTGTCAGCAGTCAAGTGTTTATAATGTCCATGTGGGAAGAAGCATTTGGATCAGAATTCAGAAACCAATAACCTAGGAAAAGCCATTAAAAACCACGCTTCTGTACCATTTGCTATCCCTCAGGATGACAAAATTTAAGCATGGGCAATAGCTAATGTTGGAAAAATTGTGAAGCAACAGGGTTCACACATTGTAGAAGGGAGTGAGAACTGATATAATTCCTTTGGAACACTCACTACTTGACAATTGCAACAAATAGGAAACAATCTAAATGTTTGTCCAAATATGAACAGATAAATATACTGTGATCTATTTATACCATGGAATAGTACACAGTGGTGAAAATAAATAAACTAGAACTACAGGTATCCATAAAGATGAATTTCATGAAAATATACTGGAAAAAGTATTTATAACTCAAATACACACAAAAAATATTCAGTAAAACAGCAACAAAATGTAAAATTGACATTCAGAAATACTATAAGAAAATCTCAGTACAATAGCAAGGACAAAGATAAACTATTTATAAATAAATTTAGTGAAGTATGTGCAAAACTTTAAGAAAAACAAAACACATAACACAAATGCTTTCTTAAACAAATGGGAAGACAGATAGTGTTTTTAGGTAAGACAACTCAACATCATAAGAATACCAATTCTCCCTAAGTCAATTTATACATTTAATACAATTTTATGGAACTGGAGAAATTGATACTATAGTTACATGGGAAAATAAACCTTCAAGAACAACCAAGAAAATAATGAGAAAAAAAGGCCTCAGTGAGGGAATAAGTCCTACCAGAGATTAAAAATACTACAAATACTTCATCATTAGAACAGTGTGTCACTGATATATGAACAAAGAAGTGGAGTAGAAGAGGAAGTCCGGATATAGCCCACTACATTTGGAAATGCAGTACATAATAAAGGTGGTCTCTTAAATTACCTGAGAAAAGAAGGACTTTTTAATAAATGTTGCTGAAACAACTGATTAACAACTTGGAAAAAATAAAATTAGATCCATATTTCACACCAAACAAGAATAAATTCCAAATGGATCAAAGACTAAATGTGAAAAAAGAAAAGAAAAGAAATCATACAAGTGCTAGAAGAAAATATGGGTGAATTCCTTTTTGATCTGAGTGTAGAGAAAAGGTTTTCTTACTATGGTTAAAAAAACACCGATGAGTAAAAGAGAATATTGATGAAGATGATTGCCTAGAAATAAAAACTTTTTGCACAGAAGATACACCTTAGATTCAAAGACACAAAAAGGCTGAAAGTAAAAGGATGAAAAACACATATCCTGTAAATAACAACCACAAGGAAGGTGGAGTGGCTATGCTAATATCAGACAAAATGGAAAAAAAATGGGTGAATCCATCAGGAAGATGTTAAGAATTATAAACACACATGCACCTAATAACAGAGCACTAAAATACATGAAGGAAAAAAACTGATGGAAATGAAGATAGAGATAGACAATTCAACAATAATGTTTGGAGACTGCAATACTCCACTTTCAATAATGGGAAGGACAACTGTATACAATATTGACAAGAAGTAGAAGACCTGAACAATACAATAAACCAACAAATTAATATTCATTTCTAGAACACTGCACCCAACAAAAATAGTATACACATTCTTTTCAAGGGTACATGAAACATATTTCAGGATAGACCATATGCAAGGCCATAAAACACACATAAAAAAATTTAAGAGGATAGTTACAATACAATGTATGATCTCCAACCACAGTAAAATGAAATAAGAAATTAATAGTAAAAAATACGGGGAAAACTCACAGGTAGGTATACATTACTACCTTCTAACTAACACACTTCTAACTAATAAATGCATCAAAAAAGAAATCAAATAGAAAATCAAAAAACACATGGAGACAGATGAATATGAAGACAAGACATACCAGAGCTTATGGGATGCAGCAAAATCTCTTCTCCCCAAAAATATAAGAGGAGCTTAGAGGGAAATATGCAAAAGAATAAAAATCTCAAATTAATAACCTAGACTTCTACTTTAGGACTGGAAAAGAGGAGCAAACTAATCCAAAGGCAAATAGAAGGAAGGAGATAATAAATAATGCAGGGGAAATTAATGACATGAAATAGAAAAACAATAGAGAAGATTAGTGAAACAACAAGCTGGTTCTTTGAAAACATAAAAATTGATAAGTTTTTAGATTGACCGATCAAAAAAAGAGAGAAAACTCAAATTACTAGAGTCAGAAATGAAAGCAGAGATATTACTTCCAACCTTACAGAAATAAAAATTATTACAAAGGAATACAATGAATAATTGTACATGAACAAATTAGATAACTTAGATAAAACAAATAAATTCCTAGAAAGACACAAACTACTAAAAGTGACGCAAGAAAAAATAGACAATCTGAATATACCTATAACAAGTGAAAAAACTGAATTAATAAAAAGAAAAACTACCCACAAAGAAAAGCCTTTGCCCAGATGGCTTTACCACTATATTCTATCAAAAGAAAAAACTCAAATAGAAAAAAATAGAATACATATTCTATCAAACATGTAAGAAAGAATGCCAATGTATCACAAACTCTTTCAAAAAAATATGAGAGAACACTTTCTAACTCACTTTATAAAACAGTAGTACTCTGATACCAAAATCAGACAAAAACATTACAAGAAAAGAAAATTATTCACCAATACCTCTTATAAGCGTTGATCCAAAAATACTCAACAAAACACTAGCTAACGAAATCCAGCAACATGTAAAAAGATTTATGTACCATGACCAAGTGAGACTTATCCCAGGAAGTCAAGGTTGGTTCAGCATCTGAAATCAACTACGTAATACATCATACCAATCAATAGACTAAAAAACACAAGTTACATGGTCATCTCAATAGACACAGAAAAAGCATTTGACAAAATCCAGCACACTTTCACAATAAAAACATTCAACTAGAAGAAAACATTCTCAGCCTGATAAAGGGCATCTACAAAAAACCCACAGGTAATATCATACTTATTGGTGAAAGACTGACTGGTTTCCTCTTAGATCAGGAGCAAGACAAGAATATCCATTCTTACCACTTTTATTTAACACTGTATTGGAAGTTCTAGCCAGGACAACAGGGCAAGAAACAGAAATAAAAAGCATCCAGATTGGAAAGGCAAAAAATAAAACTAAGTCTATTCACAGATGAGATGGCCTTTTATATAGAAAATCCTAAGGAATCTACTAAAAAACTATGAGAACTAATAAATGAGTTCAGAAAAGTTGCAGGATACAAGATAAATATATACAAAGCAATTGTATTTCTATACATTTGCAATGACTTATCTGAAAATGAAATTAAGAAAACAATTTCATTCACAATTGAATCAAAAATAGTAAACTACTTAGGAATAACTGTAACAAAAGAAGTGAAAAAATTTAACACTGTGAAAACTACAAAGCACTGTTGAAACAAATTAAGACCTAAATTGATGACCTAAATCAATGTTCAAGGATTAGAAAATTTAACAAAGTATTCTCCAAGCTGCTCTACAGATTCAACACAATCCCTATCAGAATTCCAGATGACTTCTTTGTAAATACAGTCATGCTGATCCTAAAATTCATATGGAATTGTAAGAGATACAGAATAGCCAAGACAATATTACAAAAAGAACAAAGTAGGAGGATTCACACTTTCTGAATTCAAATTTTACTACAAAGCAATGGTAATCAAGACAGTGTGGTACTAGCACAAGGACACAAAGACCAATAGAATAGAAATGAGAGTCCAGAAATAAAACCATACATCTATCATCAGTTGATTTTTGACAATGGTCCCCAACCATTCAACTGAGAAAGAATTGCCTTTTCAGCAAATGGTGCTAGGACAACTAACTGGCCATGGGCAAAAGAATGAAATTGGACCTTTACCTCATATCACAGAAAAAATAAACTCAAAGAGCTAAATGGAAGAGCTAAAACTGTAAAACTCTCAGAAGAAATCATAGGTATAAATCTTCATAACCTTGGATTTGGCAAAGCATTTTCAGATATGACTCCCAAAGCACGAATGAAAAAATAAAAAACAGATAAACTGGACTTCAGCAAAACAAAAAACTTTTGTGCTTCCAAGGACACCATCAAAAAAGTGAAACCATGGAGTAGAAGACAATATTTGCAAATTATATATCTGATATATAACATATCTAGAATATATAAAGAACTCTTACAATTTCGTAGTAAAGACAAGTAGTCCAATTTTTAAAAAGCAGCAAAGGCTCTGAATAGACATTTCTCCAAGGAAGATATACAAATGGAAAACAGACAAATATACACAAAAAGATGCTCGACATTTTAACCATCGGGGAAAGCACATCAAAACCATAACAAAATAACAGTTTGCACCGACTAGCATGACTAGAATCAAAAAGTCAGATAATAACAAGTATTGGCAGAGAAACTGGAGCCCTTATACAATGCTGGTACGAATGTCAATTGGTGCTGTTGCCACTTTGGAAAATTGACGGGGTCTGGGAGTTCCTCAAATAATTTAAGTTATCATATGCCCCAGGGAAAAAAATGTTTACACAAAAACTTGTGCATAAATGTTTAGAGCATCATTATTAACAATAGTCAAATGGTATAAACAATCCAAATGTTCATGATGCAAAGATAAGCAGAATGAGTTATATCCATACACTGGAATATTGTTCAGGCATAAAAAGGAATGAAGGACTGCTACATGCTACAACGTAGCATAAAAATATTGTGCCAAATGAAAGGAGTCAATTACCGAAGTCCACACATTATATTAATCATTCAAGTAAAAGTCCATAACAGAGATATCTACAGAGACTGACAGTAGATTATTTGTTGCAGGGGGCTGGAGGGTGGGGAGTGGTGATGAAGAGACACTGCAGAGAGAGCTAAGTGATACGGGATTCCTTCTGGAGGTAATGAAAATGCTGAAAATCAATGGTGGCACATTTCCATGAATGCACTAAAACCATTGAGCTGTATACTCTAAGTGGGTGAATTGTACAGTGTGTGAGTTGTAGCATAACAAAGCTGTTTTATTTTTTAACTTTTAAGTCTGATAGAAACAAAATATTCACACAGTTCCCAAGTATCACCTTATGAGATACTTACTAATTAGCAAAAATAAAGTAGCACTTTACCATGGAGAAACCTAGCAGGCACGACCTTAACCAAGCAATTGGTGAATATCTACCAGCAACGTGGAGACAGACATCGGGAACCTCCTGACACGATGTCCTGAGAAAGACTTAGTGTCACTTCTGGTGTGTTTTGGACAACGCTGCGTAACCGAATCTAACCATGAGGAAACATCAGACAAACCAGAACTGAGGGCCATGCTACAAAATATCAGGCCCGTACTCGTCAAAAATGTCAAATTCAGGAAAGAAAAAGAAAGACCACGGAACTGTTCCAGATTAAGAGACTAAATAGAAATGACAACCAAATGCAACCCGTGATCCTGGATTGGATCCCAGACCAAAATCCGAAAAACAATTTTTTCTTTTGCTCTACAGAATCTTAGTGGAACAATTGTTGAAATTTCTGTAACATATGAAGACTGAAAAATAATAGTATTGCTCCCATATTAATTTCCTGACTTTGATATTTGTACTGTGGCATGTACAAGAATGTTCTTGGTCCTAAGAAACCTACAGTGAAGCATTTAGAGGTGAGGAGTACCATGTCTTCAATGTACTCTCAAACGTTCAGAAGAAAGTTAAAATGTTACCTATGTGCACTATTTCATACACACACACACACACAGAAAGAGACAGAGACAGAGACATAGAAAGAGAGAATAATTAAGCATACGTAGTAAGATATGAACAACCAAGAAATCTGGCGAATGATTTACAAATGATACTTGCACTATTTTTGAAGCTTTTCAACTTTTTGAAATTGTTTCAAATCAAAACATTTTTATGTAAGGAAGTATGTTTGCAGTACAATGTCATTTACATAAAGTTCTAAAGAGTATGAAAGAAAATTTTCATATACTTATAAAACATGTAGCAAAGGTATAGAAACACTCGTGACAGTAGTTACCTCCAGGAGGATCAAGCAGGTAATAACTGTGTTTTATTTCCCAAGCTGGTGGTGGGGCTGGGGCTATTCATTTTATTATTATTTACATTTTTGTGTCTCTAAAATATTGCACACCCAAGTTTTAAATTAAAAATACCACTCTCCTCCCCCATCCTCCTTTCTCCCAACACGGCAGGATTACAGAGAGCAGCAAGGCCCTACTTGTCCTGATATATTTCACCAGCATGGAGAAACTCTCACTGAACTCAGCAATGACGGATTCCCTGGAGAAGGGGACCAAGGAGAGGGCGTGTGACTGAGAGCACCATACGCACACTACTGCCCTTGATGAAAGGGAGGGAGAGGATCAGACATTGGCTGATGCTCTGGGGAAGGGCAGGGAAGGGGGCACCTGGGCAGATGGCTCCTCAGCCTCCGAGAGGAGCCGCATGAGGGTGCCCGTGCCTGGAAGGCAATGTGGAACTCCCGCTGCTGCCTCGGGAGGTGACATTCCCAGGGAGGCTGAGCAGCAGGCACCCTCCCTGAGGCCTTGCAGGGACTGTGAGTAATAAAGTGGCCTCAGCCTGACCCCCAGTGGGCCCTCTGGCTTGGAACAGACATCCCACTGGCGGCCTCTTGCTTCCCACAGTCAGGCTGGAGGAGGCTTCCCCATGCAGGAAACCCAGCCCGCAGAGCAGGGAGCTCTGCTTGAATCCCAGTCCCAGGCTTCCTCCTGGGGAGAAAACAAGGAATCTTCCATCTTTCATCAAAAGTGCAGTGCCATGCAATCTTCCAGGGAAAGTCTGGCCAGCAAGAAGTCTTTGAGCAAAGACTCGGAACGAGGGAAGTCGTGGGCACCGGGGAGGATGGTCCCAAGCAAGGAGAAGTCCCTGAGGCGGGACCTCCAACTCTTCTCTTGGCAGATGCTCCAGGAAGCCCGTATGGCCGATGGAGTGTGAGTGACCCCTTGGAAATGAGACCAGACAGGAGTTGGGGTTCACCCAGGGTGATGTGGAGAGCACCTGGGGCTTCTGAGCAAAGCAGTGACATGAAAGGGACATATCCCCAAAGCCTCTCAAGTGTCCCCATCATGCAGCATCCACAGGACATCAGGGCACAGACAAGTTCACCCGCCTTTGCGACAGACAGGCTCCTCACTGACCAGAGAGTCAGATCAGGACTCGCAAAAGGTGGGAGGGATGCCTACGGAGAGAATGTAGGGAGGCCTCCTCTCAGGCCCCCAAATGCACGGCCACCCCTGAAATCCTGGCTTTGCTAAGCCTGCTGAGAGGAAGCCATGGGAGCGGCTCACAGCTTGAACGATTCTACCTTGTTTGTGAGCAAAACGCAAGTGCAGAACTGGATTCCTGCTGATTGGAATGTGTTCAGTGTCCGAGAAGGGGCCCTGTCTGTATTTGAAGACTGCCTGCGACCTTCCAGCTAAGTGACTCTGGACAAGATTTCCAGGCTCTCGGAGTCTGTCTTGTCAACTATGAGATGGAGTGAAAAAGGCCCAGTTGCTGGGAGGATTCAAGGAGACAAGTGGTTCAACGGGGCCCACAGAGGGGCTAACCCTGCGAGTGCCCTCTCCTTCCTCTCTCTCCTCATCTCTCCCAAGAACACTCCACATTCCACTTCCCAAGAAAGAGACCAGGCATCTCCCAGGTCCTACATATAACACATATACTCTTATACATGTCTCTATTTACACATGTTGGTTTCTATTATATTACATTATATTTATTTTTGAGTTGGAGTCTCACTCTGTCACCCATGTTGGAGTGCAGTGGCATGCTCACGGCCACTGCAGTCTCGACCTGCTGGGCTCAGGCGATCCTTCCACCCCGGCCTTCCAAGTAGACATGTTGTTTTTAATACACTCTTTTATGGCTTGTTTTTTTCACTTAACAGTATGTCATGCACCTCTCTCAATGTCAGCACTCGCTGATATAACTCAAGCTTGTTCATTGCTGTGTGGTATTTCCAGACCTGTGCATGGCATACATTATCTTACTGATGGACATTTAGGTTTTCTCCAGCATGTCCTTGTTAAAAACTATGTGGAAGGGACTTTGTGTACAACTAAATGCACAGGCAACATAAAGCGAGGCTGAGGGAGGATGTGAAGCCAAAGAGAGGCCAGGAATCTGCACGGAGAACAGATGTATCTAACAGAACAGGTGTCTCCCAAACACTGCTTGGGCAGCTGAGAGAGCCCCTCATCATCTTTTGAGACTTCATGAAGTTCTGGCCACAGCTACTTCCCCATCTAGGAGAATAAGCCCACTTCTCACCAGGCCAACTCTAGCTCGTGCTCTGGGACCCCATGTCTTGCCTCCTCCTCCTCCCTGAAGCAATTTCAGCATGGTGACCCCCCGCATCTCACATTCACGTGCATCTTCAGTGGCCTCAGAGGGTGTCACGGCTTAATCTTCCCATGAAATTTATACTCCTGGAGCTCAAGAACACAGATCTATTCTATTTTTCTGCATTCTCTAAGGCATATGGCACAATGCCAGGCTACCCTTATGTGTATACTACTCGTGAACTTGAAGATCACAAAATATATACTCATTTAAAATTTTTGGCTAGGTGCATTGGCTCACACCTATAGTCCCAGCACTTTGGGAGGCCAAGGTAGGAGGATCACTTGTACCCAGAAGTTTGAGACCAGCCTGGGCAACATAGTGAGATCTCATCTCTACAAAAAATAAAAATAATAAAATAAAATTTAAAAAATTAGATGGGCCGGTGATATGTGCCTATAGTCCCAGCTACTCGGGAGGCTAAAGTGGAAAGCCCAGGAGGTTGCCAGTGAGCTGTGATCATGCCACTGCACTCCAGACTGGATGACAAAGTAAAACCCTGACTCAAAAAATAATGAAATTTTAAAAATTTTTCATTAGAAGAAAAATGACTAAAATTAGATCATGAGAGTTCTGCCTTGTGTACCCAATGTGAACTTTTTCTACAAACACTTTTTTTTGTTACAGACTTTGCAAGGAACCAAGCAATTAATGCTTTTTTATTACAATTTAAGACCGCAACTGGAATATGAAAATTGCCATTCAGTGGAATGTGCACGAATTGCTGAAAGTCTCCTAGTGAATAATTCCTGGTTCTAATGACATGCGATAGACTTAAATCTTACTCCTAGACATAAGAAGAGACAGTTAAATCAACTTGGTCCATTTAAATATCATTTTAAGATATCTAGAACCCATCTCTTTATTGCTCAACAACCCTTAGCAATTTCTTTTGCCCTCATTTATTTCTGGTTCCCAGGGGAATCCCGTCTGATTTATTGGAAATTAGTTCTTACAGCTAGTAAACGCTTTAAACTGTTTTCATATAAATCACTCCAAAATCTGTTTGCGCACTGAAGCTCTCGCGGAGCCATTTCCTCCAGCCACACTGAGCTCCACCACGCCCTCTTGTTGGCTCACAGGCAAGCCTAGTCCCCCGTCAGGGGTTCCAGGGGAGCAGGCCAGGCAGACAGATCTCTAAAGATGTATTTTTTACACACACACACACACACATACACACACACACACACACACACACTCGCTCCATCAGACCCCCTTCATCCTCCTGCATGTGGACAGTGACTGGCTAGGTGTAAGCGTGTCAGCAAGCTGGTTTCAAAGTCATCTCTGGAACAGCAAGGCCACCTGGATGAATACGAGTAACCGTGTCTGACAAAAGAATTCCACATTCCCAATTGGTGTTGCCTGCTGGCATTTGCTTGCATCTGTCAGGATGGGTCCGACCATAATGCAATAACAATAAAGCTTTACTTCCTGTTCACCGCCTGTGGCCACTGTGGGCCGGCAAGGGGGCTCTGCTGCTCCCCACACCCATCAGGCAGCCCCAAGTTCATGGAAGCGCATCTGCAAATCGCCAAGGCAAAAACAGGACGTGGAGAACGACCCCAAGATTCCCACAACCTGTGCCTTAAAGTGGCACATGCCATTTCCCTGCACATTTCACTGGCTGGAGCGTATGACGTGGTCACCCCAAACGTCAAAAGGTTTGAGGAAGTGGCAGCCACTATATGCCCAGAAGGTAGACTGCATGAATGGCCATGTAGCTGCTTAACCCTTCTTGGTGTGCACTGGACAGCGGCAAACCTCCACCCCAGCTGGGCTGGTTTGTGTGTTTGTTTTCACCGTAAAACCAGACGCCTTCTACCTAGCCGGCAGGCATCTCCCCGTGCTGACAGGTTTGACAGTCTGCCACCCTTCAGCCCATGAGATGCTCAATGTACTCTTCATAGGAATCAATCTCGAAAACAAATGGTTGTTATCTAGATAACTACTAGGAATAGAAAGAGAGCTCTTCAAATTGACAAAGAAGAAGGAGGGAGCGAGGGAGGCCTTGGAGGCATCAGTGGAAAATAAAAATCACAGAATTCTAAGCCTCTTAGCAGAAGAGGAGAGTCAGATATTTCTCTTAGCCCTGAGCGGCTTCCCGAGCACGGGGAGGGTGGGGGTCAGACAGGGGGCAGCGTGGCCATCTCGCACTCCTTACTGAGCTCTAGGCAAGTGACATCTCGCGAATCCTCTTCCCTGCCCTCTCCCTTTTAGCTTTCCACAAATAAACTGCTATTTTCAGGAGAAATCCTCCAAGCGTTGCTATAAAACAGCAGGACAGAAGGCTCGCCGCAATAACAAATGTATGCAAAAGATCATCTGTAGAAATCATTTTTAAGTGAGATATCTTTCAGAGGCAAAAATGATCTATATGCCAAAAGACAGTGCTCATATATCTTTTGGAGAAATGATAGGACCTTATTCAATGATTTAAAGAACAGCACCATAAAAAAAATAATTCCACATATAAATATTTAAATATAGTTTATTATACTCAATACCTGTCCAAATATATCCTCTGTCTAGAGCTTTTCCAGCTGCACTCGAAGCTACGGACTCTAAGGATACCAAGAATTATGAAAAAGCAGCAACTGAAAAACTTTGCCATGTTTTTGGAAGGTAGAGCTGTTTTCAAAACCAATGTACCAAAAAAGTAGTCATACTTTGACTGCTGTTGAGAAGAGTAGGGGATTTTGAAGGGAACAGTATTTTGTATTTGTTTTCGTGACATGCTTTTTTTTTTTTTTTTGAGTTGGAGTCTCACTCTGTCACCCAGGCTGGAGTGCAGTGGCACACTCACAGCCAACCCAGCACCACCTGGGCTTTGGTGATCCTTCCGCCTCAGCCTTCCAAGCATGTCATGCTTCTAAAGACCACATTTCACGGGCTAAAAATGCTTCATGTGATTAGATACAATCCTGTTTCTAATGTGAATCCTTTAAATTTAGGTCACACACATGTGCGTGTCTATGTATATAATGCGTCTGACCATGTGTGTCTCTCCAAATATTGATCAGATACGATGCTCAGGGCATGAAAGATATTGAATAACATAGAGGTTCCATTGTTCTGCTGCTGTCTTCAAGAGCCCTGTCATTCAGGCCTCAGAGATGGTGGGAAACATTAATGGAAATCTGACAGCTACTGACAGGCTTCAGGCCATCAGTCTCTTCTGTAAAATCTACCTGAACACTTGAAGGAGCACCCAGAGAGGATAATTTTCCAGACTTCATATTCTGTTTCCATTGGGTTCTTATAAAATTCTGGGCATCTGAAGTGCTTGTGTTCCTTCAAGGGTGTCGCATTCAGAAAAGCCACCACCTGAACTCTCTGCCCTGGGTACCAGACACCGAGTATGTGTGACCCAAGCTTCTGCCCCCCCTCTCCATGGATGGGCACACACAGGTGGACTAATTCTGTGCCTTCCGGGTCTGCGCCCTTCACCTCCCCCTTGAAGTCCCTTTTCCTAATACCCTCCCACAGCTCAAGTCCAGTGGCACTTACCTAGTGTCATCAGAAACATCAACAGTTATTGAGGAACAGATGCAAGGGGACAGCAGTCACCTACTCTAGTACCGTCAATTCCAGAAGGCATTTAGTTTTCATGGGAGACTTGGGACTTGGAAAATGTCACCAGAGATTAAACAACTGTTTTCAAAGGACCCGCGGAAAGCACTGGTCTCCAAAAAAGTTTTGGCACCTCGGGGGGCCAGTGGCCTGGTACGGAGCGCCCCTGCCCAGTGCCACCTGGATATGAACTCTCTGCAAATGAAGCCAAGGAAGGACCCAGCAAAGACCCTTAGAGCATGACTTAGAACCTCAGGCTAAAACTTGCCCAAGCCTTCTCTTCTCCTCCCTCTGGGAACTCTGCACTTGCTCATCACTCCTGGGGTCAGATCCTAGCCCTGCCATTGACTCACAGTATGGCTTCTGGCAAGTCATGGAACCCCACTAAGCCTCACTCCTTTGTCTGTAAAATGGGAGGTATATGGCTTGCCTTGCAGGGTTGTAAGGAAGCCATATGCCCGGCATATGCTGGTAGCAGGCTCTTGGGTCCTGGTCCCAGTCATCATCATCCTTGCAGGTGGCCCTCAGTTCAATGGCCGGCAATGGCCACATGCACAGACAGCTCCTTGTGAGCTGCCTCCAGCCTCAGGTTCTAGCTCTGACTCCAAGAATTCCCAGATTTGAGGTCTCCTTTCTACAATGACGGGATTCCCAGTACTGGGCTATCCGGCCTCAAACACTTCTCGCATTGGGATTGGCTTGTATTCCTGTCCATTAAGGCTGCAGCTGCCTATGTTGAATTAAGTGATGCTACCCCAGTCAAAGGCCAAGTATCATGTCCCCGAGTCAGCTCAGAGCCACACATGGCACAAAGTCAGCTTGCCAAGCCTCGGCCTCAAAGTGGACAAAGATGTAGAAGAAGGAACTGGCTGCTGACACTCATCCAACATCAGTGTCAGTACTTCCAGACCCGATCCTGGAGCCCCAAGAAGAAAAGTCAATGAGCCAGGAGCACAGTGGCTGAAAAAGCAGACATATGCGTGTTGACGTGCGATTATCCAAATGATGTACCTTGGATATTTCTAACAAAAGATGACACTATTCCCCCATCAGCACTCACACCCAACTAGGTAAAGGTATGGATGCTGGTCCATTTCACAGATGGGATGTTGAGGCACAGAGGCAGGAACACGTATCTCGTGACACACTGAGTTCCAGCATTCTCAGAAAGCAAACACAGCTCCCTGGATGCTCAGCTGTTCCACATTGTTCTTCTCGCTGCAGGAAGAGAACGTTCTTAGAGAAATCGTGCAGGGCCCAATGTCTCCCCAGGAAGCTCATTCCTAGGGACTGCAAACCAGCCGTGCAGAAACCATCGATGACAAAGTGTCTCCCCGCCTGCCTCTGCACTTGTTTTCGGCACTCTGTCCTCATCCCTCATGCCTTGCAGCTGTACCAGATGTGGAGAAAATTACATGTTCCCTGAAACTTAATGACCAAATTTAAAGCAATTTTGAACTAATCAGGGTTCTGTTAAGCTGATTTTATTAATTTAACAGTTTTAAGAGTTTAACAAAATGATGCACTTAGAAATCTTTGTTGTAGAATCTGTTCATTTAGGTGTAAAAAAAGATGGTGCCACCCAAGAGATCCTACGTCAAAGGAAAGGATGATTTGTAAAGTAACTAAATGATGCTTCTCAAAAATGCACCATCACTGGTAACATGGCACATGGTGGGATGCCATTCCCACCACTTAGACTATTAGAAACAATTTATACAGGATGCTTATGCAGGCAGTAAATTAATAAGACACTTACATCCAGAATTAGAGAAGTCAACAGTAACTTTAGAATAATCCATTAAGTCTCCATTCACATCTAGGATTCAGAACAAAGCTATGGGGGGTCCTAACTAGTAATTCTTTTTATTTAAAATAGAAACACAGCACGGTTCACTTCTGACAAACTCCTGGCACCCTTCCCACACCCAAGGACTCTTACAATCAGATCTGTGTTCAAATAAAGTCAAACAACAAACAAACAAAATACCAGATCCTAAAGGTCCTTGAATCTTACAAGCACAGTCTACAGTATCTCATTATTAGAAAAATATAAATTAGAAGTCAAAAGCCACATTCTAAAAAATTACCAGTGTACCTGTCAAGAAGAAAGAAGTATTGCTATTAAAAAACTAGATATATTACACTCACTAGCTGTGTGACTTTAGGTGAGTAACTTCACCTTCAGACAAGTTATTTCCTTATGTATAAAACATGGATAACCACCTTCAAAGTGTAGTATGCTGGGGTAAATGGGTTTTTTAAGTACTTAGAATGAAGTCTGCCTCCCAGTCAGCCTCCCAGTGACTACTACCATTATGTGTATCTAAAATATATGTGGTACTATTTTTGAGGATTTGCATTTCATGACTTGCATGCCAGTGTAACTGTTTTTTCTTTCTTTTTCTTTCTTTCTTTCCATCCTTCCTTCTTTCTCTCTCTCTTCTTTCATTACAAAAGCAATACATGTCTTGTTTTTTAAAAAAACACCCAAACAGTTGGAAGCATAATAAGTAACAATTGAAATTCTTCTTCCCTGCTAACTTCAGTCTCTTTCTCAGAAGCAATCACAATCAACAACCTCATGCCTCTTTTTCTAGAGCTATGTGTGTGTGTTTTAAAAAGTTATACGTACATTTATATTACAAGTCATATATGTTATATACACATATATAAGAATGGTTTATATTACTTATAACACATATACATCTACACATGTCTCTATTCACATATGTTGTTTTTAATATGCTCCATTATGGCTTGCTTTTCTCCAGTATGTCATGGACCTCACTCAATGTCAGTACTTGCTGATATAACTCGTGCTTGTTCACTGCTCGGTAGTATGTCCTCACCTGTACATGGCATATGTCATCTTACTGATGGACATTTAGGTTTTTGCCAGCATTTCCTTGTTAAAAACCATGTGCATGTTAAGTTGTGTACAACTTAATGCACAGGCAACATGAAGCAAAACTGAGGGAGAGTGTGAAGTCAAAGAGAGATCAGGAATCTGGATAGAGAGCAGATGCCTGCATTGTATATTGCCTATTAATAAAACTAAACAGCTTAAAGTGTAATGGTGTGATTCCCCCTCACACCCACTAGGGTATGTTAACCAAAAATAAAATCCCAAGTCCCCCAACCTGCTGAACCCTCTGAGCCGAGGAAAACCTGAAGAACTGAACGCTAGACTCTGACAGGAAAGAAGGTGAGACACACCTCATTAGACCCCTTCCCTTTTGGAGTGTCGGCATTAAAATAGGTATTATAAGATAGATGAAACAGGCACTGTGGAAATAAGATACCAAACTCCAACCTGACTCTAGTATAGCATCATGTGACAGACAGCAGGCCCTGAAGGAAATAAAATTGTTTTACCCAAAAATATAGTTCTTTGACATACGCATTTTGAAATAGCCCTGCAAAGTAGTCTTTTGTGGGGGAAACATTTGCATCTACAGAGAATCTCCATTAACATAGCCAGATCATCCCCTTTCCAGACCTTCCCAGATCTAGGAGGAATTACCTGAACGTCTGATACCTTTAAGATCTGGACAAGAGACATTTACCAACTATTCTCTCTAAGGACTGCAATCTATGAGGCTTCATCTACATAATATGAAGTTTGGTCTTCACAACGCCCTTATCTTAACTCAGACAATTTTTTCTACTTGATTTCAGGTCTTTAGACAATAGTTTAACCCTCTCAACCGATTTTGAACTAAAGAAACCCTAAAACCCAGCTGTGGCTTTTAAGCCCCACCCCTACCTGCTTTTAGATGTCCTACCTTTCCAGGTTGAATCTATACATACCTCACATGAATTGATTTATGTCCTTTCCTGTAACTTGTCTCCCTAAAATATTTAAAACCCAACACCCACCTTAGACACATGGCTGAAGACCTCTTGAGACTGTATCTTGGGCCATGGTCAACCATATTTGGCTCAGAAAAAAAAAAACTCTTAAATATTTTACAGAGTTTGGATTTTTATCAACAGATGACTATTTTAAAAAAGTGTTGATGAGGATGTGAAGAAATTAGAACCCTTGTGCATTGCAGGTGGAAATGTAAAATGGTATCGCTGCTGCGGAAAACAGTACAGCAGTTCCTCAAAGAATTAAACATAAAATTACAATATGATCCAACAATTCCACTTTTAGGTATATAACCAAAAGAAATGAAAACAGGAATCTGAGCAAATATCTGTATGCCAATGCTCATAGCAAGATTATTCACAATAGCCAAAGTGTAGAAACAATACAGATGAATTGACAGATGAATAAACAAAATATGTAGTACCACAGAATATTACTCAGCTTTTTTTTTTTTTTTGAGTTGGAGTCTCACTCTGTCGCCCAGACTGGAGTGCAGTGGCCACTCCCGGCCACCGCAGCCTCGACCTGCTGGGCTCCGGCGATCCTTCCGCGTCAGCCTTCCGAGTAACCGGAATTACAGGCGCGTGCTACCACGCCCGGGTAATTTTTTGATTTATTGTAGAGAGGAGGTCTCGCTGCCCAGGCGGGTCTCGAACCCGCGGGCTCAGGCAATCCACTCACCTCAGCCTGCCAAAGGCGCAGGATTACAGGCTGAGCCACTGAGCCCGGCTATTACTCAGGTTTTAAAAGGAAGAAGATGTTGACACCTGCAACAACATGGCTGAATGTTGAAGACATCGTGCAAAGTGAAATAAGTCAGACACAAAAGGACAAATGCTATATCATTCCACTTACACAAGGTCCCTAGAATAGTCAAATTCATAGAGACAGAAATTATAACAATAGCTCCCAGGCTTGGGGTGCAGTTACTGATATGGGTCCAGAGTTCCAATTTGGAAAAACAAAAAAGTTCTGCAGGTGGGTAGTAGTAATGGCTCCATAACAATGTGGATGTACTTAAAGTCACTGAATTGCACACTTGAAAATGGATAAAATGGCAAATGTTATGTATATTTTATCACAATTTTCTTTTAAACCTGTAATGCTTGTTTTGGGCCCATCCCAATGGTCCTTACATCAAGATACAGTCCCCAAAGAGCTCTGTCAAAATAACTGTGTGGAAAGACAGGCCCTGGCCTCAAGCATGTCACGCTAGATTTGGGGAGGGGTGCGTAAACAAATCATCGATGAAAACCAAATGCAAAGATAATAAAGGCTGGTACCAAGAAGTATGGACTTTTCTGAAATCCAGAGAGCAGGTCAATGATGCTCCTTATAATCTCTAAAATTTTCTGTATATTAAAAGCATCAAGCAGTTTTAAAAAATACATTCTTTAACTGAAAATTGCCATGAAACTTTTTTTATTCAGGAAGTCTAGAATGCCTAGGTTCCAAGCTGTTTAGATTTTATGATCAAGTTTTTAAAAATTTAATGGGAGACAAATATAGGATTGACAACTTTTTATTTTGCTAAGTAAGGATGTTAAAAAAAAATCGCCATCTGCTTTCAATATAATTTCATAAAAGAAGTTATATTTTATGTTTTAAAAATGAGCTTGGTCATAAAAGATCGTTCTTCCCAAGAAAATAGCAGTTGGCAACCCTTCCCAAGGAGTCTTCAGACACCATGTTGCCTTTATTTCCCAAATTTTGCCGCAGACCAGTGAAAATTCCACAGGCTGGAACTGATCAGGGTTCTTGAATTTGGGACCACTCCCTGAGCCCATATTCCTCACCTGCAAACCCAGAGCCATATTAAATCTCAACTCAAATGCTGTAGCATCCTTTGTGCCCTGTACCTCACCCACTCACCCAGGCTGTCACGACCTCTCCTAAATTCCTCTGTTCACAGGGGAGCACTACCCAGCCCTTCTCCCAGACCAAGAAAACTGACTTCCCGGGGAGACTCTGAATTGCCCCCTACCAAGTAGAATGCATTTTACCCACCAGAAGACTGTTTAATTACACCCTACTGGGAAGACTGAATTTCACCCCCACCCAGAAGGCTCCTGAATTAAACCCACCAGGAAATATGAACCTGGTTGTGCATGTTTCTCTACACCGTTGCTATTGTACGGATTTCTCTCCCCTCAACTGCGGCCTTCGTTCTTTGAGGAGCAGACTTAATGCAAGGAATAATGGCTGGCATAGCAGTCTCAGTAAACGATGTTAGTGAGCGAATAAATAAATAAGTGAAGCTCACTCGAAAGTAGGTCTATCAAGAATATCCCCATTCCCACCTCCCCCAAAAGGAAGCTTAACTGGGGACCACCAACATATAGTTACACAGCAAGTCTGTATCAGAGCCCGGGGGAGTCCAGAGCACCTGACTCTTAGACATAAAAGGACGAAAGTTCAGGGGCTGTGCTACAAATGAGGATGCCATCCACCACCCCCCAACAAGAAATGGATGTTGTCTCCAGCAGGTCAGCTCAGAGCCAGCATCATATGCACACTCCAGCCATCAGCACTGATCATCAAAGCTAACATCTCTTTGGTGAGTCCTATGCCCAAGTTCCAGCACTAGCACTCATATCTATTACCTCATTTAATCCTTAACATGACTAAGAAACATGCTATATTAGCCCCCTTTTTGGACTTTTATTTTGAACACTTCAACACATAGAAAATTGGCAAAAACCGTACAAATAATTTTTGTGTATTCTACATTCAGATTTCCCAAATGTTAATATGTACCTAATTTGTTTGCTTTACACTTGTCTCTGTCTCTCTCTTCTTCTCACTCCCTCTCCCCATTGTTTCTGAACCATTTGAAAGTAAGATAAAGCCACAATGCCCCTTGACCTCTTCACTGTGTATTTCCTAAAAATCAGAACATTAACATTGACATAAAATGATTATCTAATCTACAGTCCTTCAAAGTTCACCGGTCGTCCGAGAATATCCTCTGGAGCAAAAGAAAAGAACATAAGCTTGTCTGGCCCCAGATGCAATCGAGCATCACACTAACATTCCATTTTTGTGTCTCTTTAGACTCCTTTAATCTGGAAAATTTCCTCAGTATTTTTTTCTTTCATGACCTTGACATTTTGCTTGGAGTACAGGCCAGTTATTTTGTAGACATCCTTCTATTTAGGTTTGTCTGATGTTTCCTCCTAACTAGATTCAGGGTGAACGTTTGGGGCAGGACTACCACGGAACAATGCTGTGTCACAGTGCTTCATACTGAAGCCACGGTATGTCTATTTGTCCTAGTATCAGTGATGCTAACTTTGATCACTTGATTTAGGTAGTATCTGCCATGTTTCTTCATTGTAAAATTATAATTTCCCCTTTGAAATTAATAAGAAGGTTGTGGAGAGACATGTTGAAGCTATGTAAATTCCTCCAACACTGTCAATCTACCATAAGGAAGCACTTTTTCTTCTTCCCCACTGATTTACATTAATTTTGATGCTCAATTACCCCCAGATGTGACCAGGGGGAGTCTTTCTCTTGTATCTTGTACCACATCTCCATGATTCTCTGAGCAGTTGCTTACTTTATGGTCCAAATTATTCCAGGTTCACTTGTCCTTTTTCTGCCCCAATCCTGGAATTAACCAAACATCCCTGGTACCTTTTAGTGAAGAGATCATTTAGGAAACAAGATCTGGGCACTAGGTCTGCTTCTGGGACAGCATTGCTTCTAGGCCCTCTCAGCAGAAGAGCTAGATCAATGCATGCATATATATGTCTAGGTGTGTGTGTGTGTGTGTGTGTGTGTGTGTGTGTGTGTGTGTGTGTGTGTGTGTGTGTGTGTGTGTGTAGATATGCTGGTGTTCACACTGATACCTCAAATTCCAATCCAACATCACAGGGCTAGTTCTAGCTTTCTACCTTGCCATACACACCAATCTGAAGGTCTGTAGATTAGATAATCATCTATGTCAATGTTCATGTTCGGATTTTTAGAAAATACACAATGAAGAGGTAAAGAAGCATTGTGCTTCACATGTGTAACTTCCTTCATTGATTTAAAAAAGGCTCCCAGGCAACGCCCTCGGGTCCCTCTATCCTCTCAATAAATCCTACTTTCTCAACTTAAAAAAAAAAAAAGGTTTCCATGACTCACAGTACATTTACATATTTCTTCAATCTTGAATATAACTAATTTCAGAAAGGCTAGTCCACATCACTTACAAAAGCAAACCCACTAACTAGAGTAGCCATATAATTTTTCTACAGTTCTCTTTGGTCTATCCTGAGGGTGCATGACTGAAATACTGAGTCCAATAGTTCCTTGAGGAGAGGTACCTATCTTTCACCATGGTTGCTTTTGTTTATATTTTTATTCCACACTGGGCTTTGTCTCTAGCCCTTGACACTTTCTTTTTTTTTTTTTTGAGTTGTGAAATACTGGCATGATTATTAATGTCAAAAGTATACAAAACAGGTATACTCAGTGGGGAGGGGAGCATCGCTAAAGACACCTGATCCTAAACCAGCGCCCAAACTCCACCTGCATGTAGACTATTTATGCACTTAATCCTGACTTATACCCCCACATCTTTACAATAAAATAAAGAAAAAAAATGAAACAAGACGAAAAAATATATCCAGATATACTCAGAGAAATCTCACTTTCCACCACATTCCCTTGCACTTTCTACCCTGATCCCAACCACCTCAGCTGGTAATCAAGATCATTAAATTCTAATTCACCCTTCTTATATTTCTGTTTTTAAAAAACTGCACAGATACGTGTATATTTTCTTATTTTACATTATTACATGACGGTAGCATAACAAAGATGTTCTTTAAACAACTTTGTTTAGGTACAATGTTCACACTTTAAAATACACACACTATGAGCATACCATCTAATGAATTTAATAAAAGCATATAGTGTGCAACGATCACCATCATCACCCGAAAAATGTTCCTCATGCTCATCTGCATTCAGGCCCTGCTTTTGCTTCCCTTAAAGATGCTCTTCTGCACTTTGCTTTTTGTTACTTACCAGTAGATCCTGGAACTCACTCCATGTCCGTTCAGAGAGACCCTCCTCTTCCTTTTTCACAGTTGCACAGTACCTTTTTGTGCCAGGTACCATGTATTATGCACCAACAGTTACTCAACCCACTCCACCATGTTTGGACATTTAGGTTGTTTTCAATATTTTGGAATTACAAATAATTCTGCAATGAATAACCTTGGGCATGGGTATTTTCATGCTTTTGAGGTATAACTTCAGGGTTAATTCCTAGAACTGGGATTTCTGCGTCAAAATGTAAATGTGTCGGCAGTTGTGAAGAATATTACCAACGGTTGTACCCGTCTGTCTGCACTCCCACCGGCAACGTACGAGATTGCGTGTCTCCTCACAGCCTTGCTTTTTCATTTTTGCCAATCTGACAGGTGAAAAATGATATCTCAGAGTCATTTGCATTTGCATATATCTAATTATGAGTTAGCGGAACATCTTTTCATATGTTTAAGGGCCATTTGTATATCCTTGATGGGAATTATCTTTCATGTCTTCTGCCCATTTTTCCCATCACATCTCCCTTTTTTACTTTTAACCACAGTTCTTTATATATCAGGAATGTTAACCCTTTACATCTCACACTTGTTGCAAGTATTTTCTCCCACAAAGTCATTTGCATTTTGACTGTTTCTGATGGCTTTTTTCCCCCTACCATGTCAAAAATGGTTTATGTAATCAAACTGATCGATTTTTTAAAACTACATCTGGATTTTGAGTCACAGTTAGAAAATCTTTTTCTACACCCATGTTCTCATCTGGCACTTCAATGATTTTATTTTATTTTATTTTTGTATTTAGATCTCAGCTCCTTTTGGAGTTTATTCTTGTGTGTGCTGTAAAGTATGCATTATTTTAATCTTCTTCCAGAGGGCTGCCTAATTTTCCCAACACAATGTATGGAAAAGTTCATCTCTGCTCCAGTGATCTGAGATGCCACTTTCATCACATACTAAATTTCCATATGTATTTGGGTCTATGTCAGGACTTTCTATTCAATTCTACTGCTATTTTGACCACTCATGCACCAATTTCATGCATATTATTTTAATTATAGAGGCTTTAAAATTCATTTTAATGTCTGATAGGGCTATTCTGCCTAGGAGCTTTTAATTTTCGGGATTATCATGGTTATTGCATGTTTGTGTTTTCATTTGAACTTAAGTATCAGTTGTCTAGCTCCACAAAAAAATGCATATTGGTATTCTCACTGGGCTTGTGTTAAAGTCATGAATTAACTTGGCACAAACTGGCTTCTTTATGATGTTAAGCCAACCCATCCAAGTCCAGGGAATGTCCATTTGTTCAAGCATACTTCTGTATCTTTCAGAAGCGTTTAAAAGTGTCCTTTGAATCGCCTTTGCTTATACCTTACTAAGTTTATTCCTAAGTATTCTATCTTCTTTGTTACTATGTTTTCTTTAACTGGTTCTTATGTATAAGAAAGTTATTGAGTTCTGTATGTTAATTTTTTATCCTACTACCTTAATGATTTCTTTTATTGCTTAATTTACTTTTATCATGAATTCTCTAGAGCTTTTCCAGTACACTATATATTATGTACAAATTAAGAGAGTTTTGATTTTTCTTTTCTAGTACTAATGGCACTAATTGCTTTCTCTTATCTAATTGCTAATACCTCCAGTGGAGTTGTTGGATGGTAGTTGCCTTGATCCTGATTTTACTGGGAATGCCTCTAGTGTTTTCCAGCAAATAAGATTCTGATTTTAGGATTCAAGTATATAAAATATTTTAATGGCTGGGCAGGGTGGCTGATGCCTATAATCCCAGCACTTTGGGAGTGGAGGTGAGAGGATTGCCTGAGTCCAGGAGTTCGAGACCAGCCTGAGCAAATTGGAGAGAACTCATTTCTGTAGTAATTTAAAAAAAATTTTTAAAAAATTAGTCGGCTACTTGGAAGGCTGAATCCAGCAGGTCGAGGATGTGGATGTGCACTCCAACCTGGGTGACAGAGTGAGACTCCAGTGAAAAAAAAATTATCGTGTTAGGAAAAGTATCAACCAGGCTTGGTGACTCAGCCTATAATCTCAGCACTTTGGGAGGCCGAGGTGAGTGGATTGCCTGAGCCTGTGGATTTGAGACCAGCCCGGGCAACTTGGTGAGACCTCATCTCTACAATAAATAAAAAATTAGCAGGGCATGGTAGCATGCACCTGTAGTTCCGGCTACTTGGAAGGCTGAGATGGAAGGATTGCTGGAGCCCAGCAGGTCAACCGACGCTGGGGTGGTCATGAGTGTGTCACTTCACTCCACCCTGGGCAACAGAGTGAGACTCCACCTCAAAAAAAAAAAAAAGTATCAGCCGGGCCCAGTGGCTCAGCCTGCAATCCCGCGCCTTTGGGAGGCTGAGGTGAGTGGATTGCCTGAGCCCGCGGGTTCGAGACCCGCCTGGGCAGCGAGACCTCATCTCTACAGTAAATCAAAAAGATCAACCAGGCATGGTAGCGCATGCCTGTAATTCCGGCTACTCGGAAGGCTGAGGCGGAAGGATCGCTGGAGCCCAGTAGGTCGAGGCTGCGGTGGCCAGGAGCGGCCACTGCACTCCAGTCTGGGCCACCGAGTGAGACTCCAACTCAAAAAAAAGTATCCATCCATTCCTATTTTCTTACATGTTTGATCAGGCATGAATATTGAATTTTTTCCATTCCAAGGTTTTTCAGCACCCATAGGGATAATTATATGGCTATTTTCCTTAGATTTATTAATGTGGTATTTTATATTAATAGATTTCCTCATGTTGAACCAACCTTGAATTTCTGGAAAAAGTACCATTTAGTCATAGTGCATTAATTTTTTTAATGTGGTATTGAATTCCATTTATGAATAATTTGTTTAGTACTTTTACTTCTATATTTATAAGTGTTTTTCTGTAATTTCATTTTTGTACTTTTCAGATTCAACATGAATGTAACATATTTCTTTATTTTCCACACTCTGAAACAATTCCTAAAGAATGAAGACTATCTGGTTTTTGAAAGTTTAATAGAATTTCCCTGTGAAACCCTTTAGGTCTGGTGATTTTTTTGCGTGGGGCAGTTCCTTTATGATTTTTTCTAGGTCTTTTATAAAATAGATTTATTTAAGCTTCCTATATTAAATTGGTACTGTAGTTTATCTAGACTTTCATATTTATTTTTACAGAGGTCTGCAAAATAGCTCATAATTTTTTTCAATTTCTTTTATTTCAATGGTCATGTCTCCATTGTCATTTATTATTTCATATGTTTCTGTTTTCTCTCCATTTTTTTATTGTTAGCAAATGTTTTGGCCACTTGTTAATGTTTTTAAAAACTAGATTTAGGAGTTATTAATTAGATCTACTGTTCTTCTATTCTCTACCTTATTATCTGTTTTTATCCTCACTGTTTTCATTCTTGTGTTTCTTTTAGTTTATTTTGTGTTTCTTTTCCTAGCTTTGGGGGCTAAGAATTCAGTTCATTTATTTTCATTTTTTATTTTTATTGATAAAAGTGTTTATGTATGTGAATTTTCCTCTGATCACCACTTTAAATGTTATCACATAAATTCTGGTAGGTAGTGTTTTCATTATGATTACTTCTTTTTAAACTTTAATTTGGCCAGGCTCTGTGGCTCAGCCTGTAATCCCAGCGCTTTGGGAGGCCGAGGTGAGCAGATTGCCTGAGTCCGCGGGTTTGAGACCCACCTGGGCAACTTGGCGAGACCTCATCTCTACAATAAATAAAAAAATTAGCCAGGTGTAGTAACGCGTGCCTGTAGTTCCAGCTACTTGGAAGGCTGAGGCGGAAGGATCGCCGGAGCCCAGCAGGTGAGGCTGCGGTGGCCGGGAGCGGCCACTGCACTCCAGTCTGAGCGACAGAGTGAGACTCCAACTCAAAAATAAAAAATAAAAATAAAAAAATAAACACTAATTCACTTTCCCTATCCAAAAATTAATCAAAGATTTTAACATTTTTCTGATGATAGGGTCATTTTGTCTTTTTGGACTTTGTTAATAATGTCATTTTAGTGTACTGTGATAAGAGAATATTGTTTGTAATATTTCTATAGAACTTACTGAAGTTTTCCTTGTGACCTACATGATAACATTTTGGTAAATATCCTGTGTACACTTGAGAAGAAGGTACATTCTATATTATTGTGGCATAAATGTATGCATACACACATATATGTATATACATAATTTCTACCTTACTGATTGTGCTATTATGTTTTTGTCCACTTGATCTGCCTTGTGCTGAATGTGGCATCTTAAAATCTTCCATTATCAGTGTGTTTTTAATCTAAATCTTCTAGTTTCTTTTGTAGTTTCTGCTTTACAAAGGTGGTTCCTGTGCTATTTCATGCATAGATATTCTTAACTGCTCTATAGCTATTTTGAATTGTTATTAGCACTCCTTTTTTTCCTGGATTCACTAACTGAGCACCTGCTATGGGCAAGGCTTGATCCATATTGTCATTTGCCCTTCCATGTATTGGGGGGAAATGGCCAGAGAGTGGCATAGAGATGCTCTGTCTTGGTCACAGAGACACCCTCGGGCTCTAGTACAGATGTTCCTCTCTTGGGGCATCAATTGTTCCAGAAATATTCATGACTCCTGGGCTGTTCCAGACTGTTCACTCCGCCAGCATCCTGGACAGTCCTTCACAGCCACTGCAGAGCAACCTACTATTGCTGAGAATGAATGCCTCCAATCCAATCGAGTTTTTGAAAGATTAACACAACAAAAAACCAAGGAAATCCCTGAGGTTATAGTTTCTTGAACCACGCTGTGTTCAGCTGAATGATGGCAGGCTTCTTATGAAGGAGGCTGAGGAGGACTTTATTCTGCGCACTCTGGAACAGCTATGGGGAGCATTCTGTGGCCGGGCTACCCAACAAGCCCACTTTCCCTCTGGCTTTGCCATTCAGGGAGAGAGCCCCTTTTGCAGAAATGGCAAGGCAGAGAGGCATCCTCTCTGGGCACAGAAAGTATTTCGGAACTAAAGCCTGCAGTCCTTGGCTGAGAGTCAAGACAGGATGTAAACGCAGAGAGAATCAGTTAGACTTCATTGATTAGCAGAGTAGGAGCCGGCCCCAAGTGAACCTGGGGTTAATCAGCAGGCTAGGGGAGGGGTGTGGTTTAGTTCAACACCATTAACACATGCTCCCCCTCCTCCCGACAGAGTCGGAAACGTTATGTAAAATTTGCCAGCCTAATTACAAATGCCGACCTTCACTTTGTAGACAATTAATAGTCACTGGAAATATAAATCAGGGCAGAGACACAAACAGGGGATATCTGTTCATAAACCTTTTTAAAATAGCAGCAGCATGGCAGGGAGGAGTTGAGGCGACCTTTTCTGTGGCCCCACACTCTGCACCAGCTCTGGCAGCCCTGGCCGCAGACCTTTGTTCTTTGCAAGCGTTCAAGCCTTTTCCTTGGTAGGGCCTTCTCAGTAAGCAAGGCATGTCAAGGTGTGGGAGGATCCTCAGGGTGTGGGAGGGGCCTCAGTGTGTGGGCGGAGCCTCAGTGTGTGGGAGGGACCTCAACGGGAGAGGCGCCTCCGTGAGTGGGAGGGACCTCGGTGAATGGGAGGGGCCTCGGTGTGTGGGAGGGGTCTCGGCGTGTGGGAAGGGTTTCAGTGGGTGGGAGAGGACTAAGTGTGCAGGCGGGGCCGCACTGTGTGGGAGGAGTTTTGGCATGCAGAAGAAGCTGGAGGGGCCTTGATGTGTGGGAGGGGCCGCAGTGGGGGCGTGGCCTATTACCTGACCCGCCACCAGTACATTGGGCAGTGGTTGGCCATATGTTTTTCTCTCCCTCCTGGGCACATTTCTAAATTGGGTTTTCCAGTCCCTCTGCAGTCAGGTGGGGTCTTGTGACTCATTTTTGCCCAATGGAAAGTGGCATAAATGATGCATGCCACTTAAAGTCCTGGTCCATGACAATTTATCCCGTGTGACTGCCAAAGGACCTGCCCAAAATGACACAGCCAGTAAGGGGCCTGACCACTGCTGCAACTCACATTTGTGTCACTACACTATTCTGCCTCCCAGGGTGTCTATTCTTCCAAAAATGCCTTGGTTAAATAGAATATGGTAGGATGCAGAGTAGAGAGATTGGGGCTGTTCCTAACGCCCTCAGGGTCCATCTATCTCCATCCCTGCCCCAGGCCACTGAGGAAACAGTACAAATGAGCTGGAAAGTAGGAGGCAGCTGGAGCAAGTGTCTGGACTCAAAGAGAGGCTGGATTTTAGCCTTTTGAGGCCCCTGACTCTGAGGCCAGAGGACACCCCACGCATAACCCTGTGGGCTCAATGTCAAACTCTTCCAGAACACAGAGCATCATTCCCTTGGAAGAGGCCCCTCACCCTGCATGGACTCCCAGGTGGGGGAGTTAGCAGCCTGCCTCCCCTTCTCACCCCAGAGCCTCCCAGCGCTTCTTGGTTACCATGGAGCTTGGACACCCCGGGTTTGGGCTTTTCTTCCCATCAGTTTCAGCTCCACCTACCTTCCCACTCAGAAAGATCCCAGTGCAACGACAAGTGCATCTCACTTTAAAAGGGAGTCCTTGCTACAAAACTCAGATCTGACAAAATGCAGCAGGGTCAGCTCATCACCTTACAAAAGGATTCCATTTTCATACTAATCCAGAGATGTCCACCCTCACCCCACCCCATTTCCAAAGAGAAGGAATCTGAGGTCAGAATGAACATAGTGGCATTCACGCACCCACGGCCAGCTGGCAGGAACAGCAGCTACAGGCAAATCCCACCCTTCCTGGGGAGTGTTTTCCAGATCCATTTCAAAGTCTGCCTAGAGATCTTTGGGGAACTGTGGGGGACAACTGACCGGGTCAAAAATGACAATGAAAAGAACTTATTTGTAAAGTCACAGCATTCATCCGCAGGAGAGAGTTTTTCTGAAACCCAGACGGCACAAAGCAGAGCCTGCAAATGGCTAGGGGCACAAGGGACCGATGTGCCTGCTCCCCTCAGCTGACTACTGCCCAGAGGGTGGAGGCAAGAAGATCCTGCCAGGGACAGGGCTTGGCAAAGAGGTGGTGTTCGATGGACTTGGAGTTTGACTCAGCGAAAAGCCAAGAGCCAGCCCCAGGGCACACCCATGTCCAGTGTCTGGGTTGGCTGCAGGATTAGCAACGGGGGTTAACAGTGCCGCCACTTGTCCCCATCCCCTTTCCAGCCCACGGCCCCACAGCTCAGTTCCTGCCCACCACTGTAGAGGAAAACACATTTTGGAAAGGCTGGGATTCCGCACTTTAATTCTGATTACGGCTTAATTCAGCAATAGAGCATTTGGCGGGGCGCCTTTCTGCTGAATGTCTGAACATTTTAATGGAATTGTGTTATCATGCGAGTGTGTGGCCAACTGTTCAAACAAGATACTCTATCTGGCTTTCTTGAAGAGCTAAGCAGGTTGTGGTAGAACAGAAGACAGAAGAATGGTAATTCCAGTATCAGATATTTTTGCATGGAAAAAAATATTTTCATTATTTTATTGACATGCATCTGTCTCATCACATATTCTATGGCATTAAAGCCTCCAGCAGCACCATGGCCAGATGTCAACGACCCTGTCTACTGTCCTTCCCAGAGTGTCCACAGAGACAACAGGCGACACCTGGACACCTGAACAGTGCCAACATCCAGGTGTGAGCCTGGGCACGCAAGCCAGAGCACCTGTCCCTATCACTCATGCTCCTACCTCTCTCTTACACACACACACACACACACACACACACACACACACACGGAAGGGCCAAGGTAGCTTATGAAATTTTTTCCTAAGTTTTTAATTTTTTAAATTATTTTCAAACATAGTTTACAAGAGAACCACACCCTAATACCGGGAAAAGGATATTCTGGGGTCAGGTTTGTTCCTTTGCTGTTAGCCCCACACAGGGAGAATCGTCCACCCAAGACCCACAAGCCACCTGTCGGCCTCGCCTGGGTTTGGCACTGACAACACCCAGCTTCTCCCACCTTCTCAGGGAGAAACACTCACTCCTCTCAGTCTCCAGAGCCGGGTACCACCTTCCTCCTGCCTGTCCATGGTCTCTCCTGTCCGGGAGAAGCTGAACTCAGAACCAGATCCAAGAACGTTTCCCCATTTGCCAAAATGTGGCTCTCCTGATGTCCCCTCAGAGGCCATCCCCAAGCCCCTGGTCTGAGAGGAGGGAGTATACCCTCAGCCCCAGCTCATGGCTTTGCCCCTTCTGGAATCTTCCAGTCACACAAGGATGTCTGGGTTACCTCTTCCCTCATCCAAGGCACTTGCAAACAATGACTTTTTGCAAGAGGGCCTTGTGTATTTTTATGTACCCAAGATTTATAGAAATAATTAAGAAATTTGATTACAATTCCATTGTGGCTGTTTACTTGGAGAACAAACCTTTTTCGTGAACACTTCCTCACTCTGACTAATGCACTTGAGTTTCTTTTTATTTTTAAAGCATAAATTTTCCTTGTTGATAGTGTCTATGTATAGCGTTTGAGGCCGGGGATGTTTTTACTAAGTTTCTAATCTAATAAGTTCTGCAGAAGAATAATATGACCATTTTCCCCGCCTGACAGAGCTTCTCCTGCAGGGAATATAGACCTGGAGGCTTTCTTTGTGCTTCTCCCTGATGGGCCATTTTTCCTCGGGGAGAGGGATGTGGGAGGTGAGGAGAAGAGAGGAATGGATCCTGCGTGAACTGATTAGAGGATGTGACAGTCACAATGACAAGGAAAGATACCAGGGCATCCTGAGGGTGGGGGTGGGGGAACCTCGGTGAAGACCAGGCCCCCGTGGGTTCCACTGGACTTTTCCGGCCTCTTCTGGATCCTGCTGAGTTCCTCTGGGTCCCTCTGGTTTCTGCGGGGACCTTCTGGGTTCCACTAAATTCTGCTGGGGTCCAGTAAGCCATGCCAAGTTCTGCTGAGCTTTACAGGAAGGAAGGTCCAGCATTGTCTTCCCCCCACACCTCCCACCCTTCACCCACCAAAGGATCATCTAGAGAAGTCTAGAAACAAATAATTTTCTAAAAATTAAACTCTGTGTTCCTGCACAGGCACAAAGGGCTAAGGGACCCGGCATCCACTGAGCGTGGGCCCCAGCTGCTGCTGAGCTCTGCCTCCTGCAACTCATCTCAACCTACAACCACACTGGGCAGGGATTCTCACTCCCAGTTTTGGAGAATGTCCATAAGGTCACAGGCCTGGGAAGAGGTGAAGCCGGAATTCGGACGCAGACATTCTGACCCTCACGAGGACAGAGGGCACCCCAAGGACCTTTCTGCCTCCTCAGAGGAAGGCACAGCCGAAATGAACCGGAGGGATGCAGCGTCCAGCAGCTCCTGCATCTGAGCCTTGCCCCTGCACCTCCTGCACAGGCTGTCCCCAGCCACACTTGGCACAGGATGGATGGACAGAGCCGGCCCATCCTCCCCAAAGCACCAGCGAGGGAATCTAATTTTAGCTCCAGAGCCTAAAATTGCTGGTGCAGAAGATCATTAAACACTCGGCTGCTTCCAAACCTAGGGGATCTCAGACAGAGACTCTGCAATGACCCGCCATGAGGAGAGTCGGTGCCTCTGCGTCACTGCCCCTCACACCTCACTGCCCTGGCCCCCGGATGCCAGCCGCTCATGGGCACGGTCCCAGGAAGCAAATGTCCTTCTTGCTGGAGTACAGGTGTCCGCCTGTCTCTCTGGGGAAAGCCTGGCAAGAATGAGATCATCAGGCCGGCTGGGAGGTGCTGCTGCCCGGTAAGACAGTTGTTTAAAGATGGAGAGACCCGGCTGGGGGCAGTGGCTCACGCCTATAATCCCAGCACTTTGGGAGGCTGAGGTGAGCGGATTGCCAAGCCCATGGGTTCAAGAACAGCCTGGGTAACTTGGCGAGACCTCATCTCTACAAAATTTTAAAAAAAAATTAGCTGGTCATGGTAGCACATGCCTGTAGTTCCGGCTACTTGGAAGGCTGAAGCAGAAAGATCACCTGAGCTCAGCAGGTCAGTGCTGGAGTGGCCATGAGCATACCCCTGCACTGTAGCCTGGGTGACAGAATTAAACTCCAATTCAAAAAAAAAAAGATGTCGAGTCCCCAGGCTGGGCCTCCCTCTCCAGATGTGTGCGCCGAAATCCAGGCTCTCTGCTGATGAACTCCCTCCATGCCCTTGCCCTCTTTGGTGACCACCTCAATCTCTCTGAGGCTGGTGGCTTCCGGGTCTACAGGCCAGTCACATTGCCTGCTCGTGCTCCCTGCACCCTCACTTCCCTAGCAGCTCTTCTGGATTAAGAAGTCATGAAGAGCCGGGTTCGGTGGCTCAGCCTGTAATCCTGTGCCTTGGGAGGCTGAGGTGAGTGGATTGCCTGAGCCCGTGGGTTCGAGACCCGCCTGGGAAACTTGGCAAGACCTCATCTCTACAATAAATAAAAAAAAAAAATTAGCTGGGCATGGTAGCGCACGCCTGGAGTTCCAGCTACTCGGAAGGCTGAGGCGGAAGGATCGCCGGAGCCCAGCGGGTCGAGGCTGCGGTGGCGGGGAGCGGCCACTGCACTCCAGTCTGGGCGACAGAGTGAGACTCCGACTCAAAAAAGAAAGAAGTCATGAAGGAAGACCTCCACCTCCGTTGGATTCATCCTGAACCTGTTCCCTGACAGTGAAAAGCAAAATGTCGAATGAGAAGGCTGAGTCACGGGAAAGAAAAAGTGAGACAAGAATGGAAAACCACCCAAATGCCGATCAATAGGTGAATGGGTAAACACAACATGGTCTGTCCACATAACAGAATATTATTCTACCATGAAAAGAAATAAAGTACGGACACATGCTACAACACGAACGAACCTTGACAACGTTATGCCAAGTGAAAGAAACAGTCGCAAAAAGTTACATATTGTGTGATTCGTGTGATTCCATTTATATGAAATATCCAGAACAGGCAAATCCAGGGACACAGAAAGAATTTTAGTGTCTGCCAGGAGCTGGCAGGAGGGGGATGAGGAGTAACTGCCTAACAGGGGCAGGGTTTTACTTTAGGGATGATGAAAATGTTTTGGAACTGGATAGAGGTGGTGGCACAAGATTGTGAACATAGTAAATGCCACCAAATTGTATACTTTAAAATGGTTAATTCTATGTTATGTGAATTTTACTCAGTGAATAAAAATTAGGGGGTAGATTTGATCGGGGGGTGAATAATTAATAGAAAGGAATTCCATAAGGTCAGAAACTATTTCAGTCCAGTCAGTTCAGTCCAGTTGCTGATCACTTACTCCATGTTGGCCATGGAATACCAGAAGATGAAAAAGTAGGAACAAATCATCATAATACGAGGTAACCTTTGATCAGAGCTTGAAAGAGAAAAGGTTCAGCAGGTGAACAATGGGTAGAGAAAAGGGAGATGTGAGTGGCCTTCTGGGCAAGGAAACGTCTTGAGCAGAGTCAGAGCCTAGAAGTGTGTAGCCATGCCTCCAAACTAACACAACTGAATATAGTTTCAACAGTCCACTGCTGCTGAAAATGATAGATGTGATCCCAACCTTTCTTGAACTGGCCACTGGACTAATGGAACAAGGAACAAGCTATATTTTCCTCTAGTTTCAGAAAAATAAGTTGAAAACAAATTTATCAAGAAGTGAGTAATCAATAAAGGAAAGCTTTGACAGAAAGACAAGGAGAAACTGATAAATCCACCATTATAATGGGAGGTTTTAGCATGCCTTTCTCAGTAATGTATAGATCAAATCAAAACGAAAATCAGGAAGGATAAAGAAAATGTGTGACACAATTAACAAGCTTGATCCAACATTAGAACACTTTATCCACCAAATAGAGAACAGCCCATGTTCCATATCTGCTGGAACCAATACTGGGTCTCAAAAATTTCAAAAAGCACTGGCATCATATCGATCAGGATGTCCAAATAACAATGAAATCAACTGGAAATCAAAACATAAATTAGAAATCAGCAACAAAAAGATTCCAGAAAACGCCCCCTATGTGTTTGGAAACTGAGAAGCAAGTTTGAGACAACTCAAAAAAGAAATCATAATGAAAGTTATACAATGTTTTGAACTGAAGGATAATCAAAATACTAGATGTTAAAAACATATGGAACATGTGCTAAAACATATTTAGAAAGGGATTCATTAATTTAAATGTTCATATAGAAAAGAATGAAAGTTAAAAATGAATGAGCTAATCATCCAAGTTAAGACATTAGAAAAAGGAAAGAACAAATCCAAAGAATGTAGAAAGTAAGAAGTAAGTATAAAAAGGTAATTCATTTCACAGAAAACAAATATGAAATAGATACGAGCAACAAAGTCAAAAGTTGGTTCTTTGTAAAAAATATAATTGACAAAATTATGGTGAAAAAAGGATAACATTAGGAGTGAAATGAACATAATCAGAGAATCTTCAAAGATTAAAAAGTTATTGAGAGGGTATAGGACCAAATCATGACAATAAATTGGAAGCTTAAACGAAATGGACAAATTCCAAGAAAATGAGCATATCAAACCATCTTAAGAAAATATCAAAACATAAATATCCTTATAAACACATAACAAATGAAACAGTAAAGGAAACTACCAGACCCAGAGGGCAATACCATTTAAATGTTTATATTAAATATTCAGGTAACAAATAATCCCAATCTTATACAAATTTTCCCAAAACATAACTACTCCATAGCTTCAAACTCATGTTTGATACTAGGTCTAACAGGACTATCATGAGAAAAGAAATGTAGAAGTAAATATAAATCATGAACATAGATGCAAAACTTCTAAACAAAATCTTTGAAAACTAAATCCAATAATGCATAAAAATGATATGTCATGAACAAGTTGAATTCATCCTAGGATTACAGAGTTAGATTAACATTATAAAATAAATAAATAAAACTCATAATACTAACAGAGTATAGGATAAAAATTATACAGTCATTCTTAATAGCTACATTAAAAACATTCAGTAATATTAAAATCCATTGGTGATTAAAAACTCTTAGCAGGGGCCAGGCATGTGACTCATGTCTATAATCCCAGCACTTTGGGAGGCCAAGGTGAGAGGATTACCTGAGCCCACAGGTTCAAGACCAGCCTGGACAACTTGGCAAAACCTCATCTCAGTAATAAATTTTTTAAAATGAGCTGAGTGTGGTGGTGCATGCCTATAGTTCCAGCTACTTGGAAGGCTGAGGCAGAAGGATCACCTGAGCCCAGCAGGTAGAGGCTGTGATGGCTGTGAGCATGCCACTGCACTCCAGCTTGGGGGACAGAATGAGACTCTAACTCAAAACAAACAAAAAAACCTCTTAGCAAACTATGAATAGAAGAAAATGTACTTGACCTAATAAAGAGCTTATACTATACCAACAAAACAAAACAAAGAAACAAACAAAAACCCCCACAGCAAACATCACTATTGGCCATGAAACAGTAGAAGAATCTCCTTTAATATTAGACATGAGACAAGAGTTCCTACTATTACCATTTTTACTCAGCATTGTATCAGGAGTTCTAACCCTCACAGTAATGCAAAAACAAAAAATAAAACATATCAGGGTTGAAATAGAAGAAAGAACATTCTCAATATTCACAGATGATGTCATTATCTATGCAGAATACAAAGAATTTAGAGACAAAGTATTAAATTAAAAGATGTTACCAAAGTGGCTGGATATAAGGTTAATATACAAAAAATAAATCAATGTATATATAACAGCAACAAACAGCAAATATAATTTAAAAGATACCACTTATAATTGCAATTTAAAATCTGAAGTTTCTAAGAATAAATCATTAGAATCATCCTAAAAATAAATTTATAAATAAAATACAAAACTTCCTGGAAATATATTAAAGATGGCCTAAATATATGTAGAGGATACCATGTTCAAAAATAGAAGACTCAGTATCATAAAAAGATCAATTCTCACTAAAATGATAGATTCAAAGTAATCCCAATCAAAATCTTCACAGGAATTTGATAAGAGTATCTTCCATAATATTCATGGAACAGCAAAGGCCAAAAATAGGTGAACTGCATAACATATATAAAGTAGGAGAAAGGGTAGAATGAGATCTAACACTTATTAAGACTTATTTCAAAGCTACAGTAAACTATAGCAACTAAGATGGTCATGTGCTGAGACAAGAATAGACAAATTGATCAATACAAGGATGGAATATGAAGCTCAGAAACAGATCTACTCACATACAACTACTAGATTTAAGACAGAAGTCATATATGGAAACTTAGCATATGCAGTTCACTGCAGAAAGGATGACCCATCTAACAAATGGTATGGGGACACTTGGCTTCGAACATGAAAAAGTAATGAGGATGATTTTCCCACACAAAATAAACTTCAGATAGATTAACAATTAAATAGGAGAGCCAAGCTCCTAAAACTTTTAGAAGATAATATTTATGGTGTGGGATAAAGAAAGATTTATTAAACAAGAACAAAGAGCACTAACCATAAAAATATAATTAATTAAATTAAACTGCATCAAAATTCAGAATTTCTATCCACCAAAAGACATCAAAAACCACATTCTTAAAAGTCTTATATGTAGAAGACAATTGTAATGCACATAGCATTACAATGCAAGATCAATATCTAGAAAAATATAAAGAATATAAAGAATCCCTGAAAATCCATCAATAACCAAAAGACAAATGATCCAATAGGGAGAAAATGAGCAAAGGAAAAAAATAGGCAATACACAGGAGAAAAAACCCAAATGTCCAATAATACTATATGAGAAGAAGTTTGGCCTCACAGTAGCAAGGGAAATGGAGATTAAGACAATACTGAGATAATACATAATCTTCAGACTGGCAAAAATTTTAAAGTCTGTGATGGAAATGTGAAGAAATGGGCACCATCACACACTGGTTATCAGGAGCATAAATCAATACAATCATTTTGGAGAGCAATTTGACAATTGCTGAAGATGCATGTACTCTGCCACCAAACAGTCCCACTTTTAGGACTATGAGAGCATCTAAATACATACACATACAAGAGAAACAATAGCACATAAAAATTAATGCAATAAAATTCTGTATAGCAGTTAAAATAAGTGAACCAGAAAATATATATTACTTGTTATGATAAACATGCCTGTAAGATATATAATATAAACACACACACACACACACACACACACACACACACACACACACACACAGGGTGCCAAAAAATTGTATACACATTTTAAGGAAGGAAAAAACTGTATCAAAATCATAGATGCATACAAGTCACATTTGACTTCTGCAATTACAAGAAGTGCTCAAAGTGGTTACCATCAGCGTCTGGACATTTCTGATTACAGTGAACTAAAAGTAATACATAGATAACATCTCTTAAAATCTGTATACTTTTTTTGGCACCCTCAGTATATATATCAGTAAGGCCAACACTTAAGAACAATGTTGCAAGAGAATATTGAATGATCTCATATAGAATTTTAAAATCTACAAAACAATGCCATGTATTGTTAATGAATGCATAAATATGTGATAAAAATATAAAAAATACATTGAATAAAAAGCATGCATGAGAATAAAAAAGGCCATAATTTTTGGAAGGGAGGGAAGTCAGATCAAGATTTATATGTGTATGTTATGTTTTATTTCTTTTTTTTAAGTATCAAGTTACAGGATAAAGCCAGGTAGTAGATAACAGATTAGGATTCCACTGTTGTCTATACTTGGCTGTAGGTATCATCTTATGAAGTAATTAGTAATTCATTTTAAATGAAGACCTCTACTGCTTGTTTATATATTGACAACATTTGTCTATCCTAGGGAGATTTTGTAATCTAACAATTTAAATGTCTTGGCCAACTTTGATCGAGCTTTCTTTTTAAAAATAGATCCCCTTTTTAAATTTTACCTGGCTATGTCAACTTTGTTATTGTCATACTTTCAATATTTTTCATCTATTCTGTATTTAATCAGTTTTTCTAAACACTTTCTCATAAAGAAAAGTGACAGTTCCAAGAGGGACAAAGGCGCAGGCGTTTTAATGTAGGAGACTCCTGAAGAGAACGATGCCATTATAGATGGATTTTACCATTCAAATATGAAACAAAGAGGACCTAAATATTTGTCTGCATTATTTCTCCTGATATTCCAATAATCACATTGCCCGAATACACCCACACACAATTAGACAGGGCTCTTCTCTAAGTTCCATTAATCATCCTTTATAAAGGTGAAATAAACCTTCCTGGCTGAAATGCTGCAAAAACAAAGAACACATCATTTTAATTTTCAAGCAATCTGTCCATTTCCAATTCTCCCTGACTTTCGAGGGTACAAACACAAACTCAGCACTTCCTGTGAGATCTGACCTAATGCCCAACTGCACACTTGACAGGATGGGGCCAATCCTGGGTGAGGGCAAAGACCCCAAGAAGACTCTGGCCGCTTCATGGTTGCAGGCACCACAGCTCGGAATTAATGACGCACCAGGCCGAGTGAGGGATGCCAGCCCAAACACAGGCCATCCTGGCATCCAGCCACCTGCCCATCAAACCCCTAGCATTCTCTAGAATCCTCAGATTAAATAAATATTTGGCAAAGGGATGTTGGCAAAAATGATAATAAATTCAACTCAATTCCCACCACAAACTGGCAAACTCCTTCTACGACCCAATCCAATCTGTCTGCCTCAACTTCCAAATAGCTAGTAATAGGGCCCACTGGGGCCTGCGGGATCCTGGCAGCTCTTAGTCAATATCTTACGCCTTGTTATTTGCCAAAGCTTCTGAAATAAAATGGAGGGTGAACTTGACTTCTACACTAGGGTCAGAATGAGAAGGAACTCGGGGAGTAGGGAGTGGGGAAGCCTCTAATCCTACAAATCCTTTGCCCAGGACCCTCAGCAAACTGCTCTATCTGCATGATAACGGCATCATGGGAAGAGGCCCCTCTTTCTCCCACTCATCCAGCAAACTTTATTTAAGCACATCCTGGCTGCTAAGAGCTGTGCTAGAAACTAGAAACACAGCAGTGAATAAAAAAGACATGTACCACAAACACAGACTTTACCATCTAAAGGAGGACAGTTGCACCAGCAGTCATCGCAGAGCTTGATAAAGATGTGACGAGTGCTGAGACACAGAGCGGGAATTGTCATCGGGCACTGCTCCTTCCTGGCCTGCTCCCCGCATCCCCACCCTCCCATACTCTCCAACTGTATCCCTTTGGGCCCTGTAGATGACCATCTATGCACTGTCCAACATCACCCACCTGCTTTCAAGTCAGGCCCTCGGTGAAACCTGCCATTTCCCCCAGGACCCCAAGTCTCTTGGTTTTCTCAAATGTGACCTCTTCTCCCATATCCCAAGTGTCAGAGTCTAGAGGTAAGTTGATGTCCTCCTTGTTCCATTACCAGTTCCAATATATTTTCCTGCTTTCTCCTTCAAAACCCCATTCCCTTGAAACTGATGCCATTCCAACTCATGCCTGTCCCTTCCCTCTGATCACTGCTGTCTGCAGACTCCTGGCCATCCTGCTGGCTCTGGGCCATCACTCCTGGGTCATTCTCTTCCTCTCCAGCCCCAGACTTGCCTGCTATCCTTCTGGATGACCTCAGCATCCATGCGATGACCTGTCCACCCCCGGCCTCTCGGCTCCTCGACCTCCCCCACTCCAGCGACCTTTCCCTCCACCCCAGCCTGGCCACTTGCAGACACCAATAGCAGCACCAGATCCCAAATCACCATGGCAAACTTCTTCTTTTCTGACCAGCATCTATAGCTCTAATCCTCCCGTGCCAGGACTGACACCCAGTCATTCTTGAGCTAAGCAAGACTTCCAGCCACACAGCTTTCTCCACGCGCCATCGCTCCCTCTAGCCTCGCTTCTCTCCTCACCTGGGCTTCGACATCTGTGGTTGTATTCCCTCCTAAACACCCTGACCACCTTGGCCCTCGACCACAATGCAATGGCCTGGAAGGAGGAGGAAGATGCAGAAGAAGAAGAGGCGGGGGTTGGGAGTGGGAAGAAGAAGGTGAAGGAAAAAGTGAAGGAGGGGAGGAAGGGGCTGAAGAATTGGAAGAAGAAGAACGAGGAGAAAGGAGGAAGAAGAGAGAAGAAAGAGCAAGAGAGGGAGGGAGGGACGGAGGGAAGGAAGAAGAAAGGCAAGCAGACACATTATTGAAACCCCGCTCTTGTATCCAGGCCATGGACAGTGGTGCACTGCTGGGAGAGTTCGGGCAGCTCTGCTGATGGCTCTCAGGTCAATCCATGACACATACTCTCCAGCATTCCCTGTCGGTCACTCGCCACACCCTGGGATGACCAGGTCACACACCCCCAAACATCCAACAGCACCCCCTTCCCCACTGCCCAGGGGATGCTGAGAAAACAAGAATGATCAGTCACAAACTCCCAACTTTCCCCCCATTGTCCACAGTCCTCCCTGCCATGTCATGCCCTTCCCTGCCCCTTTCCTTTCGCAGGAGAGAAGCAACCCTGCTCCTTTCTAAGACCACTGTCCTCCAGGACTCAGGGTCTGCCCCCTCCCCTCCTCCAGGGTTTTTCTCGCCCAATTCTCGCCTCTACTCTGAGGGATCTGGTTCTGCCTCACTCATGCGTATTTCCATCAGGATTTTTTTTTTTTTTTTTTTTGAGTTGGAGTCTCACTCCGTTGCCCAGACTGGAGTGCAGTGGCCGCTCCCGGCCACCGCAGCCTCAACCTGCTGGGCTTCGGCGATCCTTCCGCCTCAGCCTTCCAAGTAGCCGGAACTACAGGCGCGTGCTACCATGCCCGGCTGATTTTTGATTTATTGTGGAGATGAGGTCTTGCTTGCCCAGGCGGGTCTTGAACCCGTGGGCTCAGGCAATCCACTCACCTCAGCCTCCCAAAGGCGTGGGATTACAGGCTGAGCACCGAGCCTGGCTTCCATCAGGATTTAAACACACTCCAGCACCCCCATGTTATGGACACCTTCCTTCATGCCTCCCCTGCTGGCACCACCCCATCTCTGCCTCCTTCCCAGCTAAATCTACTTAAGGAGTTTTGCTGTGACCACCTCTCTCCTTCCCTCACTACTTCATCTCAACGCCCTCTTCACATGGCTGAAACTGCCTTTACCGAGGTCACTAAGGCTCATGCGGCCACATGTGATGGTCAGTTCTCAGCCTTTAAACCTGTGATGCAGAGGCCTATACCCCCAGGAACACCTCCTCTATTTCAAGCACACCTCCTACATCCTCCTGACCTGCCTGCTCTCACCCTGGAGGTCGTTTTCAGTTGCCTTTGGTGACGTCTTCTCTCCCCAACTCTTGAGCATGGACCATCCCACTGCTGAATGCTGGACCCACCTGTCACCTTACTGCCCCTCGACCTTCGACATACCTGAACGGTGCTGGCCCCAGATGTGCAGCTCCAGTCCTAACCTCAACACTCCCACTTACCTGGCTCCTTCCACCTCTGCTTGGATGCCAACAGGCATCCGAAACTCGATTTATCCAAAAGAGAGCACTAGGGCTACCCCCAACCCTCCTTCCCTCACTAAGCGGCACAAACATCCCCCCTGTCCCTAAAATGGGGAGGTGGAGGCTTCAGGCTCTTTCTCCCTCAGTTCACACCGAGCCCACCAGGACCCCAGCCCTGCCTCCCACACATCCTGACCTGCCCACTTCCCTCCCTCTCCAAGGCAAAGGCCCAGCGAGCTGTCCTGGGTGTCTGTGGCAGCTCCTGACGGGTCTCCTCGCTTCTACCCTTCCTTCTACAACCTTTCTCCACCCCAGAAGAGAACTAAGACTTCCAAACCCTTAAAACTAGACCTCCGATGTGAACAATAATGGTGTACTCACTTTGGAAAACAGTCTGGCAACTCCTCAAAAGATTGACTGTAGACTCAATCTACAGAAGAGGAGGAGGAGGAGGAGGGGACATGGGGCGGGAGGAGGGAAGAAAAAGAAAAAGTGAAGAAGCGGGAGGGCGAAGGGGCTGAAGAATTAGAATAAGAATGAGGAGAAGGAGGAAGAGAGAGAGGGAGAGGAAAGAAGGGGGAAGGAAGAGAGGGAGGAACGAAGGAGGGAGGGGGGAGGGAGGGAAGATTTCCAATGCTTCCTTCCAAGAGAAATGAAGGCCTGTGTCCACACAAAAACTGGAACATGAGTATTCGAGCATTGTTCATAATAGTCAAAAAGAAAAAACCTAAATGTCCACCAGCTGATGAATGTATAAATAAAATGTGACCTATCCACACAACAGAAGATTACTCAGTCATGAAAAGGAATGAAGGGCGATACGGGCTACAACATAAATACACCTGGAAAACACGGTAAGTGCAAAAGCCAGTCAGAAGAAGCCCCATATTGTATGGTTCCTTTTATATAAAATGTCCGGAATACACAAAGCTAACAGAGGCAAAAAGTAGTTTTGTGGTTGCCTGGGGCTGGGGGTGCTGAGGGAAACGGAGTGACTGCCAGTGGGAACAGGGTTCCTTTTGGGGGTGATGAAAATTGATTGTTTCTAAAGCTGTGGTGACGGTTGCACGACTCTGAAACACTAGAAACCATCAAGTCGTGCACTTTAAATTGTGTGTGAATTATGTTCCCCTGTAGCACTCCCTTGGTTGAAACCCTCCAATGGCTGCCACTGCACTAAAATGAAACCCACACTCCTCCCTGCGACCTGGAGATGACCACTGGGCCCTGGCATCTCCCTGCTTTCTCCAGGACCCCCTGTACTCCAGAAGCCCTGGCCCGCTTTCTATGCCTCCAGCATGTCAAGAATTCGCCCTCGTAGCTGTTCACATGCTCCTCCTGCCTGGGCTGTCCTTCCTCTGATCTGCATGGCTAGTGTCTCCAGCTCCTTTGAGTTTGAGTTCAGAAGTCACTGGGGAGGATATGCGGTGTTGTGATACAGAGAAACACACACACAGTAAATGCTGCAGGGCATCACCTGGTCCTATTTCTTCACTGCTGTTGTTGTTATCGGGACTTGGCACATGAACTGCTCACCCTGACTGATTTCTCAGGTCATCAGCTCACCCCCTGCCCCCGCCCCTGCCTTCAGTGCTCAATGGATACTCACTGCAGGCATGAAGGAAAGAGATGAGGGAAGGCTTCCTGGGAGACGTGATGGCAAAGCTGAGGACTAGAGGACGAGGAGGAGCTATCCATATGAGTGCCATGTTACAAAAGAATGAAAATTAAAATTCATTTTATATTTAAAAAAAAAAAAAAAGAAAGGTGTGGAGCAGGAGGGAGGCAAGAAGGAGAACAGAGACACAGAAACCTGCAGGGAAAGAGCACGTGGCGGTCGTAGGGCCTGAGAGGCTGGAGGAACATGGGAGGAGAGACCAGGTCAGACGGAGCGGGTGCTGCCTCGTGAATCGTGTGCAGGAGTTTGGATCTGGTTCAAGAGCAGTGGAAAGGCACTGAGATGTTTTAAGTAGGGGAAGGACATAAGCAAAACTGAGATTTAGAGAATGAACAGAAGGAGGACAAGAAAGGAAGTAGAGGGAAGAGGAGAAGCTCTTGAGAGATTATGGATCCCTGAACCACAGAGTGTCGTAGGATGGAGAGAAAGAACAGAATTCTGGGTGTTCTAGAGGTAGACTGGACACAGGTGGTGACTGATGGGAACATGGGAGCTAAGAGCAGGGGGACCTCAAGTGAACACTGCCAGACTGAGGTAGGGAGGGAGGAGAGCACGTGTCAGGGGAAGAACACAGGAGTATCCAAGCGGAGGTACCCAGTGGACAAGTGTGGGCACTGTTCTGAAAGCTGGGAGGATTTTCTGGGCTGACAGCAAAGAGTGCAGTGTCACCATTGATGCCAAATCCATAAAAGTAGATGAAATTTCCCAAGGAAGTTTTTAAAGTAAGAAAAACAAGGAGTCTTAGACCGATCTTGAGGATCACACATATTCAAAGGAATGGGAGCTCGCAAAGATAAGAAAGGTCAGGGAGTCGGAAGGAAGCAAGAGCGCGCAGTGTCCTGCAGAGCCTAGAGGAGAGTCCGTTTCAAGGAAAGAAATATGGCTCCAAGTGTCCAGTCAATGCTGCGGAGATATCCAGAGAAAGAAAGACTGAGAAACATCCAATGGCGACCAGAAGGGGGCTGGTGGGGGCACTTGCAGGGGTGCCAGGTGACACGGTAGAAACGGCCAGTTTAAGATGCTGTCAAGACATTTGGGGTCAGTGGGGAGTGGGGGCCAAGTTGAAGATATGGAAAGGAGGGATGATGGGGAGAGTTAACTCCTTGAGAATAAGAGATAATTCTTCCTGAATGAGTGCTATGCGTGAGGCACCATTCTACTCCTGAAGTAGGCACAGCAGGGCAAGGCTGTCCCCTATGATCATCCAGAAGTTGGAGAGAAGATCACAGAGGGACCCAGAGCTCAGGAAGACAGAGAACAGTTGGACGCCCTCGTCTTCCCAAGGGAGAGGCAGCAGGAGGGACTCACGGGGAGGTGGGCGGGCCATGGGGTGGGAAGGGTGGCCGAGGACAGTCTGGTCTCTGTTTTGGCTGGAGAAGCAGGAAGTGAGATCATTGGCTAAGACTGAAGAGGGAAGGTGATTGGATCAGAGGTTTGCGTTAACAGGGTTAGAATTCCAGCTGTACTGGCTTGTATGTTTTTTCTGCTCACATTTAAAAATAAGCATTCTGAAAATACCCATCGCTCTGAATTTTTGCAACCAAATAAAGTCAAAATTTCCCTGAACTCCAGCTCACCCTGGAATGAAGAGTGGTTCTTTAGACCCAAACTATTCAGGGCTATTAAAAGTAGAACAGCCCTACCTCTAAGACCTCAGTATTTCCTTTAAAAAAAATCTCCGGAGCCTTATAATTTTTTTAAAATAGTATATAAAGCTTAATACATAGAAAGATATATGTTCTATATATATAAATTACAAAGTTTAAATAAAAGAAGACTCATTAACCTACCCCCAACACACCCCGACTTAGGAACTAGAACATTCCACACAAGCCATGGTGGGCACTTCTCTGAGCCCCACTCAGCAAGCCTGACCCAACGGCACCCACTAACCTGATCTCTGTGCTCATAATTCCTATAATTTTTAGAAATCTAGTTTTACCAGCATGCATGAATCCATGAGGGACATATTGCTTTGTATTCCTCCAAATTTTTTTGAAACCTATCAAACATACAGAAAATCTGAAGGAATTTGACAGAGGAAACCCTTGTTCCCACCACCTAGATTCTATAATTAACATTTTGCTGCATCTGCTCTCTCTTGTAACTATGTCGCCAACCTCCTAGGCATTCATCCACCCATTTTATTTTTTGACGCATTTCAAAGTAAACTGCAGACATCAGTACCCTTCTGCAGACATGCCACGAACTAGAATTCAACATTTGTTTGTGGTTTTGGTTTTGGTGCTTTCTTTAGGTAAAACTTAGCGTGAAGTGCATGGATCCCAAATGTGTTACGGGATGGATTTTTGACAAGTAACTGTGTAACCACAACAACTGTCAAGGAACAGGACATTGTAATAACCCAAGAAAGTAATATGTATTTTCCCAGTAAATTGCAGGCACCATTACCCACAACAGAGACAACCATTGTTAGGATTGGTTTGCGCCATATATTAGTTTTGCTTAATCTAGAAGCTTATATAAATTAAACAAATGATTTGTATGCTAGTGTCTGGCTCCTTCACTCAGTCCAATGTTTTTGATGTTTTTGAGATTTACCCATGTGCGGGCATGGATCAGAAATGTATTTCTTTTGACAGCAGAGCAGTAATAGCAATGGCGTCTCCATTCCATCCTATGAATAGACCTTGTTTGTCCATTCCCCTGTTGGCACATACATGAGTTGCTTCCTGGTCTTAGTTATTATGAGTGCAACTGCCAGGAACATTCTTATACAAGTCTTTTTGTGAGCATATGTTTTCATTTATCTTGGTAAACGTCCAAGAGAGGAATTTCTGGGTCATATGATAGCTATATATTTAGTTTCGTTATAAAAACCTGCCAGGTATTTTTCCAAATATTTTATCATTTTACATTCCCATCAATAATGTATGAAGCTTCCTGTTGTTCCACAACCTTGACAACTTTTGGTATTCTCGGTCTTTTACAATTTCAACCAGCAGGGTGGGTGTGCCGCATATCTCACCATGGTTTTAATTTGCATTTCCCTGTACAGTGGGTTTTTGATAGTTGCTTTTCATCAGATTAAGAAAGTGCCCTTCCATCCCTAACTTGCTAAACGTTTTTGTTATTAATTTTGGTATTAAATATCAAGTGTATTTTTCTACATACAAATTCTTTCTGATCTCTGATTTTTTTGAGGACAGGCAGGTGATTGATAATTTTTCTTTAAGTTGGCATCTCACTCTGTTGCCCAGGCTGGAGTGCAATGAATCATGGCTCATTGTAGCCTCATTATTCTGAGCTCAGGTAATCTTCCCACCTCAGTCTTCTGAGTAGTTGGGACTAAGGCACATGCCACCACATTTAGCTATTTTTGTAGAGTCGAGGTCTCACTATGTTGCCCCAGCTAGTCTCGAACTCCTGGTTTCAAGCAATCCTCTCGCCTCAGCCTCCCAAAGTGCTGGGATTACAGGCATGAGCCACTGTACTTGGCCAAGAATTTTGGTTTCAAAAGTTCCTCTCAGGCAACCCCTTGGGTCCCCTCCCACTGTGGGAGCTGTTCTGTCCTCTCAGTAAATCCTGCCTTGAAAAAAAAAAGCTTCTCTCTCACAGTTTCTGCTGGTCCACAAGTAGGAAGAGGAACAGGTAAGGATAAGAGTGGTGGTGGTGGAGGACTTCAAGAAAGGAATAATGCCAACAGTGAAGACAGCCCTGTCTACAAAGTGTTGAAAGTATCCATGGATCCAGGTAACCTGAAGTCGTGAGTGATCCGCTTGCCAAAAAGTTTAGTGTTGGCCACAGGACAATCCAAAGGACAGACATTGGGACTTCTGAAATCATCTCGGTTGTGGTATGAAAAATATTCTTATCAGGTTAGCAAAGCTATAAGCAACTAGTAAAAAAAACCACCTTACGCTATTCTGTCTTCACCATGGTGCTTGGCTCAGCTTCTTGAAAACAAGGTAGTGCCCTAGCATACACATGACTAGTCCATGTAGGTCAGAGGGAGCTCATCTGGAAGGCAATTCAGCTGAGACATCACCTCCCCTTGAGATGCCATCTCTGGCCCTCGCAAGCTGGCAGGGCCCAGTCTCTCTGGTCACATATGCGTGTTCCTATCACTGTCCTGTCTATGGTACACGAACTCCAGCCATTTATGCGTCTGCTTCCTCCGCTAGACTGAGAGCTCCTTGAAGGCAGAGACCACCTCCTATGTATCTTTCCATCTCCTTTTTGGCATAGAGCTGTCCCTAGAAGAGGTGCCCACTAAATGTAGGACTAAAAAAATGGAGAAACATATAAGAAATGTGCATCACTTACTCCCAGTCACATGTGAGGCAAACTCAGGAGGTATGTAGCTTAGGGCTGAGGTACCCCAGGCTGCGGAAACACAGGCCCAGAGAGGAGATAGGCCTTCTGACTAGAGGGCCAGCCTGACTCTCCCTCCCATGGGACCTTACTCAAGACCTCACGGCTCAGTAGGATCAGGTCAGCCTAGACGCTAGCCTCTTTCTTCCAAGCCCAAAGCTGGCCTCCTGCCTCTCAGCTCAATGCTTCTCTGGGTCCTGTTCTGTTGTCTCTGCCCAATCCCCCTACGGTGCTCTCACAGAAACCAGAGTTAACCAGCTTGTGAGCTCCACCTCCTCCTGCGAGACCCTTCCAGGTCAGCAAAAGTTACAGGCAGGTGGGGCTGGGCCCTGCCCAGCACGACCGGACTTTGAATGTCTCGTGTTTTGAGGGAGGCTATTTCCCACTCAGTGATGTCACTTCAGCCCAATGCCCCTCACCCCATTGCCCAGCCACAGTGCACCCTCCCTCACCTCTTACTCGCTGGTGTTTCTGGCCATGGTGTTCAGCCACGTACATCTTACCCCCTCTGGTTGGGAGAGAACCTAGTGTAGAGAGAGGCCGTTAACTGGGCGGGAGACGTTCTACTTGCAGGACGGGAGAGAATTTTTTTTCTTGAATCAGGGGCCTCACTCTGTTGCCCAGGCTGGAGTATGGCTCATGGCAGCTTCGGCCTCCTGGGCTCAGGCAATTCTTCCACGTCAGCATCCAAAGTAGCTGGGACTGAAGGTGCATGTCACCACGCCCTGCTAATTTTTTGATTTGTTGTAGAGACAAGGTCTAGCCAAGTTACCCAGGCTGGTCCTAAACCCTCGAGCCCAGGAAATCCTCTCACCCCAGTCTCTCAACGTGCTGGGATTACAGGCATGAGCCACTGAGCCCCGTCTCGAGAATCTTAATGTCATCTTTTTCCACTATCAAATATAAACCTTAACACCTATAGACGGGAGCCTCGGGTGAGGGGCTCACTCCCAGGGTCAATCTGTTCATCTACTGATCCCAGGAAAATGTCCCCCTAAACCATATAAGTAGGCAGACCCCAGCATCACCCTGCCTTTTTCTCTGCCATCTCCTACAAGAACTGCTCAAAGCAACTACCATTAATTTGACTCAGCTGTATGGTCATATACAGAGAAAACAAGGGCTCGCCACAGGCAGCTAGGACTTCCAGACCCCACTGATCTATCCCACATGGGACACCTAGCACCTGAGGGGGAATTGCTGGGCCCAAGATCACAGGAAGCAGGGACGGAGGGTCAAGAATTGCGGTGCTCCTGTAAAGGGAGTGGCCATGGGGGGAGCTCTCCCCCGCAACCAGATCACTTCCTACTGACTGTCCCCTGGGAGGAAGAGAAGACAGGATGTGCTGACCACCTGCCATTGTCGCCCCTTTTCCCTCCGCTCCCGGTCTCTGGAACTTTCTCCGGGCACATTTGCTCATCTCCTTTGGTTTGTGTTATTTCTTCAGAGGGTTACCCACAATGAGGCAGCAACAGCTTCTGTCACTGGTGCAGGGCAGTGGGGGCAGTAGAGGCAGGTCATTGCTTTGGAAGCAAATGCAGTTTGGAAACGGCTCCTGTCCCCCCGAAAATACAATGAACACCTCCACTTGGATAGCAGGTATGTGCTTTTCACACAGTGACCTGAAATGCCTCCAATCCAGGTTTTAATTTTGTTTTTCCTCATATCAAGCAACAAAAGATCACCGCCCTCCTGACGTAGACGGTTGGTTTTACACGGCCACCAAGTCTCCGAAGTCGCAGACTCTGTCTTTTTCATGAATACAAAATCTTGCCATTAAAGGTCTACTTTTTTTTTGCATTCCAAACACTGCGAGAGACAGAAGAGGGTTCGAGACATTCATTATGCATCGCTCACAATGCTTCCCATGGCAGAAGTCTGATAAACCGCCGCGATTCAATATCCCCGCATCCCGCCTAACTTGCTTCGAGTGTCTATGAAATGACCTCGAAGCTCTGGCGGTTTCTGCTGTTGATGCAGTATGCAGATTTTACAAACAAGATTTAGCTCCACAGCTGGTTTTCAGAACAGCTTAGAGTCAAAGATTCAAAATACAGAACACGGTGAATGGGTTCTTATCAAAATGTCAAAATCGATTTTGCCAGAAAACCTTGGCCTGAAACATCTGTGAAAGGTTAGGGTCAAGCACCACTCCCTCCGTTTCACACAGATGCCAAATTAATCAGGCAAATGAAACACGGCACTGCCACATGAGGCTCCGGGGTTCTTCCCATCCACCCTCTCTCCCAAGGGGGAGCGAGTCTCCAGCTCTACGGCTGAAAGGGACTCTGAGGAGCCTCCAGGGAGGCTGAGCAGCCTCTGGGAATTGAGTAGAGAGCAAGCTCTCCCAGGGGAGGGCTTGGCAACCTCAGAGCACAGACATCCCCGTCCTTGGCAACTCCCCCCTTTTCCCAGCGTGGCTCAGAAGTAGCCTTGACACAGAAGGAGGAAAAAGCTGAAAATTGCCCCCCAAATCCAAAATGAAGTCTCTGGTTGCATTCTCCCAGTGGACACCATCATCTGTCAGAAAATAGAGCTATAGTAGGAGCCTGAGCTGGGGGGCTCCAGGGTCTCCTTTTGCCTTCCCTGGAGGGCTGCATCTAGACATGAGACACTCTCTATGGAAGCAGGGGCATGAAGCCATTGTAAAGAAAGAGGAAAGCAAAGGTGCTAGGGACACAGGAGATATCGCTGCAAGTCTTGGCGAAATGCTGAGACAAAGGACCCAGCCTCCCCCAGAGAACCCGACAAGGCGAGGTTGTGATGGCATCACCGACACCCTCCCCTGCACGGCATGGGCTTATGTTGAGGTCAGAGCTAATGACTGAGTCTAATTTTTTTCACTTCAGACAGAATCATAACACTATTCAGTAATACATTTATTACTGTGATCCTCAACCGGGCAGTATTAAAACTTGCAAAAGTGACTTTGCAAATTACCAAACAGTCACCAAGCTAATGAAGCAGGACTTTTAAAGTGACTGAGAAATAATTCCTATATTATAAAGACAGCAATCTGTGAAGGGAGATTTGGTCTAAAAAAAAAAACGCATTATAACGTATAATGGAAAATGTTAATCTGTGGTGAATCCAATCAGAGCCGGCTCAAGAGGAAAACATAAGGAAAGTGCAAACACAAATGGAGTGTGAGCACTCCAGGCCTCGGGAAGAAAAGTTTCTGGGCAGGAGGCTCCAACTGGCCCCCCGGTCACCGGGGCCACCAGCAGCCTGCCATGTCTCCTGTCCCCTGCTGGAGATCCACAAAACCGTTTCCTCTGGAAGAGCCTCTACTTAGAAAGCGCTGGGGGTCCCCATCTGTCCCAATCCCTGGGAATAGCCCTCGGACACAGCCAGGGATTCGTCTGTACCTTCCAGACTCTCAGCATTGCATGGCTTAAATGCCAAAAACAAAAAAAAAGAAGAAGAAGCAGCTCACATCTTGGAGCAGGGCTCTATTCAGCAATCTGGCTCCAGAAAACGGAAAGCAGGGATATGGCCGGAGCCCATGGGGTCACCAAAGGAGTCCCCCCACCTTCCCAAGGGCCAGGCAGCCTTGCAAGACAACCCAGGGTTGCAAAGAGGAGCCTGGATCAGGACAGGGAGCAGGGGACCCAGGCCCGCCTCGGTGCTCATGATGACTCGCACGTCCGTTAATGAGGCCCGGGGGCTGCCTTTCAGGAGCAGCTCTCTCCACAGCGGAAATGCTTTAGAAGGTGCCACATCAAAGCACAGAGCAGAGGAAAGCCAAGGAGACAGGCGCGAACACCAACACCGGCCGGGAGAGGAGGCCATGTTTCTTGTTAGCATCTGACAGCAAGCACCGTGTGCTACTTAGTGAACCAAATCCTCCTTTATGCAAAGCGTCTTTCTCATTCTTGGCCCAGTGGTTTCATCGGGTACTCCCCCCAACAGATTTCAAATCCTATTATACAGTAAACATCTGTGGCATTAATTTTCGCCCTGTAAACAAATGCAGGCAGCTGCGGCAGATCATTTGATGAGTCAATCAATATATGAGCAGTATTCTGCGCCTGCCTTCTTGGGCGGAAAGGAAAGGGCTTCCTGAGCCCGTTTGCACCACCAGTCAGCGGTGGCAGCGTCGGAAGGGAAACGGGCTTCCCTCTTTCACGTCCAGCCGAGAACAAGTCCTTTCCCTGAGAGCATCCAGGAGAAATGACCACGACTCAAGTTTTCGGGCTCCACGTCCTGCTCCTCTGCATATCCCAGTATTTGATCCTAACTGCCAAAAATCTTTATGTTTGCATTGGGTAGAGCAGCGCTTCTCAGTGGGAAACGATTCTGCTCCCGAGGGAATTGGACACAGTGTCTGGTGGTCACATCTGAGGGTAGGGGTGCATTGGCACTGAGCGGGTGGAGGTCGGGGTGCTGCTGAGCATCCTTCAATGCACGGGACAGCCCATACAGCTGAGTTATTGGCCTGGAGTATCCACGTCGAGAAACCCAGGTAAGAGAGCCGGGATCTCTGAGGAACTGTATCCCCCTCCCTGACAAGATTCGCAGCTCTCATGGAAGAAGGAGGAACTTGCTTGATTATGCCCTGTGGCGCTGTGACCCCTTCCTGTCCTTCCGTTGGAGACGCATTTCTGGTCCTGCCTCGTTGACCACACCCAGCCAGTCACCATGGGCCTGTGTCCACCTACCTGTCCAGACCAACCTGCAAAGCCAGGCCCCGCCTCCCATGCGAGACCTCGGCAGCCACAGAAGAAGCAGGGGTCTGGGTGCTCTGGCTGCACCCACCTCAGGCCTCACGAACCTTGGAAGAGGCGTGGCTGAGGGATCCTGCTCTGGGGAGGCTGCTGGGCTACTAGGCAAAAGCAGTCTGGCCGGCGGAGTCTAACATCATCATTTCCCTGTAGGAGCTGAATATCTCTGAGGCTCGTTTCCCTGTCTGAATCCCGGGCCATGTCTTCTCCCAGCAGTGAAGGAAACTATATGAACATTCCACGGCACTACAGGCTCCAAGTACTGCAAGAAGGGAGAGCTACCATTATTTCATGAGTCGCTATCAAGCTTTTGATTAGGCTGGCATGGTGGCTCATGCTTTTAATCCCAGTGCTTTGGGAGGTGAAGCCAGGAGTTCAAGACCAGCCTGGGCAACATAGCAAGACCCTGTCTCTACAGCAACAACAAAAAAATGTTGATTAGCTGAGGGTGGTGGCACATGCCTGTAGTCCCAGCTACTCAGAAGGCTGAGGTGGGGAAGATCACTCGAGTGCAGGAGTTGGAGGCTGCAGTGAGGTATAACTGCACCTCTGTATTCCAGCCTGGGCAACAGAGTGAGACTCTGTCTCAAAAAATAAAATCAAATTAAATTTTTAAAAGATTGCCCTAGGCCGGGCTCGGTGGCTCAGCCTGTAATCCCGCCCTTTGGGAGGCTGAGGTGAGTGGACTGCCTGAACCCGCGGG